>NC_069503.1:249305284-249512784 GCF_027579735.1 Bombina bombina
GGGAAGCCTACCATCCAACTCAATAATAAATTAACTTAACTTACCAAACATTTCCCTCATCTAACTCTGTATTAACATCTCTCCAAATCTTGCAGTCCTCACCTCCTGTTTCTCAACCTCCTACCCTTCTAGATTGTAAGTTCCCACGGGAATAGGGCCCTCAATCCCTCCTGTATGTGTTTGTAAATTTTGTCCTGTCTCTTACAAGTCTTGTATTGTTTTATTTAAATGAATTGTATCCATGGACAGCGCTGCGGAATATGTTGGCGCTTCATAAATTAAGTATAATAATAATAATAATTATATATACATATATATATAAATACATATATATATATATATATATATATATATATATATATAAATACATATACACACACACACACACACACACACACATATATATATATATATAAATACATATACACACACATATATATATATATATAAATATATATATATATATATATATACACACACACTGTGTAATATATAAATATATATATACTGTATGTTTGTTTATATACTCTGGGCTAGATTACAAGTGGAGTACTAAATGATAGCGCTCAGGCAAACAACAAATTTGCTCATTTGCGGGAGCACAATAATTAACCATCCATTACAAGTGGCAGGTTATTGCTACCGCAAGCAATTAGCCAAAGATTAGATCTGGTTAATTTTCTAAAAGTGCCCCAAAGGCCCTTAAAATAGAGGTTATTGTAGTTTTGTAATAATAATTAAAAAAAAGTAGCATTTTTTTTAAAAATGATAAACAACTGCACTAGGCAGTTTTTGGGGTCTAAAGTTTGTAGGAGTGGGGAGGTAGAAAAAACAGCACTGAAAAGTGCCTTTACATTGCAGTCTATGGGAATTGTGTGTTCCCATAGACCACAAGGTAAATATATATATATATATATATATATATATATATATATATGCTCCACATCTGGCCCCTCTGTGTGTTTATATATACATGCATACACATACATATATCTATCTATCTATCTATCTATCTATATATATATATATATATATATACATACACACACACAAAAACCCACCCACAAACCATAGTTGCCAACATTTGAAAACAAATTCAATAGCCATGCCCATTTATGGATTGTATAGCCCCGCCCACTCCAATCCATTTCAAAACAAGCACGTAAAATACTAGTAGTATAATTTAGTACTACTGATTGCTTAAAGGGATAGGAAAAAAAATATTCTTTCACGATTTAGACATAGCATATCCTTTTTAAATTCCCTAACATATTAGAGCATTTTCTTTTTTCACTGTTACAGCCGTTTAATGCAGGTTAAATCAACAAGCTCCTCATCTCCTCCCTTACTCTTAAGCACATAACTGGCACAGGAAAAATACATTTTCAGTATCAAACCAAGCAAGCAAGTGTTAAATCGATAACCCTTCAGCATCTGTATAGCAGGACACTACACAGAACCCTAGTTTATATAGATGTTACACAACCTGAAATTAGTAGTTAGCAAATTAAACATACTGTGGTACTATCTGTCTGTGTTTGGGTTACTGGAAGGAAAACAATATATGTAGCTATACTGAGGCTTTGTTATGTTTTACTTGTGCTAAAACACTATTGAAAGTGTCACAAGTAGGTGGCATTTTTTATCTTTGCTGCAGCAGTGATCGTGGGCAGTGGGTTAATAGACACAGAAATGCCCCAGTAATTTGTATTCTTTGTATGTTCTGTGAATTCCAGTCCTAGCACATGAAGAGCTTCTGCTAATCAAAGACAATTACACACGTTATACTTGTTTATTGCAGGACATTGTCTTTTGTAATTCCTAGCTTTTTATTGCTGTTTTCTAGTTGATGTTCTAGCTCTTTGACTCCTGGCTTTGTTATTTGACCTTGATCCTGTGCTCCCTGCCCTGACCTTTGGATTGACCCTAAGTTCATCTTTGGATTTCAATTATTGGATACTTCACTTCTGGCCTTAGCCTGTCCTGTTTACCACTACTCAAAAGGCTTGTATTCAAAACTCAGTCTCCTTGGGTAGGAGTGCTGTTTTATGGGCGAGAATTTCCTGCATCTGGGCTTCGACTATTTAACTCTAATAGGAGGATAAAACACACATTTCTGCTAAGCTGGCCCTCTCCTATGAAAGGGTGGTATCAATAGGCCCTAATCAATAAGGGGTATCATAGGGACATAGAATATTATTAATAAGGATAACTACTGCATATTTGCCAAAAGGGGAAAAACCACCTGCCGGTTTAATTTTCCCCAATATTTGGTTTTGGGTAGGTTATGAATGGATAGTGTATGGTTGTGAGTATTTCCCCTCCCCCCCCCTTTTTTTTTTTTTTTGTTGTTTGTTTTCCCTCTCTCCTCTCGTCCTGCCCCTGCCTCCTCTGCACCCCTCCTTCTCAACCTTTTTTTTTATATATGCATTTTTATGGATTGGTGCATTCATTTAAAAAATGAAGTTAGATAAAAGAAAGATTTGTCTATTATCTCAAAATGCTAAGGGGCTTAATAGCCTGCAGAAACGTAATAAAGCCCTCCACAGTTTTCTTAAAGAAAAGGGAGACATTTTTGTACAAGAATCCCATCTAAATAGAAATAAAGTACCCAATTTTTCAAATAATCATTACCCTATTATATATCAGAGCTCCAATAATCTAAAGAAAAATGGAGTCTGTATATTATTTCACAGAGACTCCCCATTCCAACTTATCCAGATGGATAAAGATGAAGAAGGGAGATTTATTTGTTTGGTGGGATTATTGTACAATAGACCAGTCACATTAGTAAATATTTACGCCCCAAATAGAGGACAGAAACTATTCTTTAAGAAAATACATAATCGGATACTAGATGTACAAAAAGGTACCTTAATTATGGGGGGCGATTTTAATATACCAATGGAGCCCAGGGAGGACTGTTCTGAATTTAAAAGTAATATCTCTAAACATATTATTAACTCAGTTAAGTCAAATCTTCTCTCATTGTCATTAATAGACGTATGGAGGACACTCCACCCGTCTATTAGAGACTACACCTATTATTCCCCACCCCAAAAATCTTATACACGCATTGACTATTTTTGGATTGACCAAAACAGTTATATTTTGGTCCAAGAGGCCAAAATACATAACATCACCTGGTCAGACCATTCTCTTTTATCTATGCAGCTATGTTGGCCCCAAAAACCAATAGTTCCTTACCAATGGCGCTTAGATGATAACCTTTTAAAAGATCTTCAAATAAGACAGTCCATTTCCAAAACCATAGAAACCTATTTAGAAAATAATACCATAGAAGATACCTCTCCTAGTACGTGGTGGGTCGCCCATAAAGCAGTAATCAGGGGTGAATTTATAAAATATAAATCTAGAATAAATAGACAAAACAGAGAACAATACGAACGCCTATTAGAGTCACTCTCCAGAGCAGAATATAAACATAAGAAGGACCCCCTTAAAAAAGAACGGGAAAATTTGAATGGGTTTTTGGATAAGGGAGTACAACGGAGAGCGTTACAGCTTAAAAAGGTATTTTTTAACGGCGGCAATAAAGCTGGTAGACTATTAGCACAAGCTTTAAAAAAAAGAACATTACAAACATACGTAGCTAAAATAATAGACGGGACAGGGACCCTCAAGGAAGGGAGCCAGGACATTGCCAATGTATTCCAGAGCTATTATCAACAACTATATAATCTGGACACACAAATTGAAAATAAAAATTATTTATCAGATAAAGCTAAATATGTTAATGAAACAAAGATTCCTACTATAACGGACTCTCAAAAAGAAATGTTAGATGAACCCTTCTCCCTACAAGAGATTATACAGACCATCAAAGAATTCGCCGCAGGGAAAAGTCCAGGAATAGATGGATTTACCTCTAATTATTATAAAACATTTAGTGAGTTTCTGGCCCCAAAACTTTTATTATATTTTAACTCAACAAGTACAGAACCCCTCTTAGCAAAAGAAATGCTTGAGGCAAAGATTATTGTCTTACATAAACAAGGTAAAGATCCTAAAATACCAGCAAGCTATAGACCTATTTCTTTACTGAATAATGATGTTAAGATCTATGCCAAACTCATAGCGAATAGAATTAATAAAGTATTACCAGAAATTATAAATATAGATCAAGTAGGTTTTGTACCACGCAGAGAATCAAGAGACAATACCATCAAGGCTCTATATTTAATAAAGTATGTTAAAATATATAAGATCCCGTCGGTCATGCTCTCATTAGACGCAGAAAAGGCTTTTGACCGGCTAGACTGGTCTTTTCTAAGATTAACACTTAGTAAATTTGGCTTAGGGGAAAAAATGATACAACGTATTCTCCATCTTTATGCATTCCCATCGGCTAAAATAAAAATTAATGAAGTACTTTCAGAGTCTTTTAACATCACAAACGGAACGAGACAGGGCTGTCCCCTGTCCTTGTTATTATTTGTCCTCTCCATGGAGATTTTAGCTGCAAAAATTCGCTCGGATGAAAATATTACTGGCATAAAAATAGGGGACCAAGAATTTAAGATATCTTTATACGCGGATGACGTGCTACTCACAATATCAGACCCTGTTAGATCTATTAAAAAAATTAGATCAGATACTGCAGGAATTTGGAAGCTATTTGAATTTCTTTATTAATAAGACTAAATCAGAAGCACTTAAACTTGTAATTTCAGCTAGAGACTACCGTGAATGTAAGGCGGGCAATACATATGCCTGGAAAGATTCCTCTCTGAAATACCTAGGGGTTCAACTGTCAGCTGATGACACACGCCTTTTTTCGGAAAACCACTCTATGTTAGCCGCTAAAATCCAATCAGATCTTATTTTATGGAGATCTAAAACGATATCATGGTTAGGTCGTATACATACTGTTAAAATGAATATCCTCCCACGAATTCTATATTTGTTTCAGACCATCCCTATTAATATTCCCTATACTTATTGCACTAATCTTCAGAAAATTATAAATTCTTTTATTTGGAATGAAAATAAGCCAAGAATTAAAGCTTCTATACTTTATAAGTCAAGATCAGAGGGAGGGCTAGGCGTACCAAATATTAGAAACTATCATAGAGCAATTACTCTACAAAGGATTTTAGATTGGCATACAAATCATAAGAATAAAGCGTGGGTACAGTTAGAAAATAATATTATAACATTTCAAACAATGAATAAATTAATATGGTCATCAAGTAAAGGCATACCTTTTTAACCTGGGGAAAATTACAACAGAGCATCCCTATATCTCAACTACCCCATCACCTCTTCTCCCGATTACTAACAATGTGGAGTTTCAAGGAGGGCATATAGCTAGTCATTCCAGCCCAATGAATTTAATTCAATCTACACCGATATGCCAATTTTTAGAAAATGGGAAACTCAAACCCCAACAGGAGCTGTTGAATTTAGCCAATGGCACTTTCGGCAATTGGTTAAAGTATTTACAATTACAAAACTTTGTAGCATTCCACTCAGAGAAAGAAAAATTGGTCAGACAACTGACCAATTTCGAAAAAAGCTGTTATACTGAAACTCCAATTAGGAGAACTGTTTCATTCAGTTATAAACTTCTCAACAATTCAACAGTTTTTAAAACTTAGTTATATGCAAAAATGGGAGGTAGAGACAGGACGACAAATAGAAGACTCAGATTGGCGGTCTATATGCATTAATGTAGCTAGATCATCCTCTTCCTCTAATATCCAGGAATTAAATTATAAGATACTCACTAGATGGTACCTAATGCCAGCTAGACTGCATAGTATATATCCTAATGCCTCCAACCATTGTTGGAGAGGATGTGGTGGAATAGGTAACATGCAACACATATGGTGGGATTGCCCCAGGGTAAAAAGTATGTGGGAATTAATTACAGGATATATTCAGCAGTTGAGCGGGAAGGAGGATTTAGAGTTGGACATATACACAGCCCTATTAAATAAACCCATTAAAGGTATTTGTAAAACAAGAGCCAAATTAATAATGCAGAGGGGAAAGGAGGTTTTAGGTAATCTTCTCCTCCTTCTGTTTTTTTTGTTTGTTTTTTTTTCCCTCTTCCCCTTTATTGTCAATGATGGGTGAATGTGCTATGGTTGTTGGAAGTAAGTGTTATTTTGTTAGGAATATTGTGTTATTAGATCCTTGTGGAGTCTAGAGGCTCTTTTAAGGGTCTATATACTGGTTGCAACTTCAGTCTTCTTAAGTTTTTTTTTATAGATTTTCTGTATTAACACTAAGCGATTGTTTTTGTGATGATTTTTTTTTTCTTTTTTTGTTGTTGTTACTTGTATTTCTTTTTTCTTGTATTATGTTTGATTATAAAATAAAAAAATGGAAAAAAAAACAAACAAAAAACACACATTTCTATGATTGAGGATTTACTTTCAAGAGCAGAACTCATTCCAGGTTTGGAGGACAGGTGTTATTTCCCAATTAGACGTTATCCACAAGGTTATGACAAACAGCGTCTGCAGAGGATGGCACTTTTTGAGGATCGTGAGCTGAAGTTCATGCAAGTGTGGTATTCTGTGAGCTTGAAAGGTTGGAAAAAAATATAGCGAACTTGTGATATGGCTTGTTAAAAGTTTATTTTTATTTGTCTATATATCACTATTTGGAATATTTCTTTGAGAACTAGTTGTTTGTGCACAGAATGGAACTTATACGCATTATTCATGGACTCCCATACAATTGGATTAACAGTCCTGGCTACTTTTATTTGTATGCTGTCTAGTAGACTTTAGGATGAGGCGATACTTATGTATTATTGTATATTTATTTTTATATCTATGACAACTCTGCTCATTGGCTGATGATAATATATTTTCATAATATATAGCCTAGTGCTGGACAGGACTATTCTGTTTTTCTGTATACACAAACACGGACCAGAATCTTGCTTGAAATTGGTCCCCAGCTGCTGTGCACCTGCGGCCCACCACAAAATATCCCAATGTTCCAGTAGGAATTTGAAACACTGTCCTCCTCTATTCTGTATATGTGGCATTTTGTACTCAGTATTGTTCGTAAATGTTTTTATTTTGTAAATAGTAAATAAAAGTTGTTTAGAAATATCTTATACAGGAGACAACTTTAACAAATAATCGGCTAGATTACAAGTTTTGCGGTAAGCAGAAAAAGCAAAAGAAGCACAGAGGCGCCAACATGGCCTAGTAACGTCAGGGCATTCGGATACAAAACATCAGCAGGATAGGAAATATACTCACAAACGTGGCGCACCCAAATGGTGCTATTGTTTCAGCCTGGAACTTCAAACAGTGGTCCAGCTCACTGGTATCTCCAGCCAGATAAAGTTGATCCTTGGCGGGGGCCTATCCTATGATGCCTATAAGGGCAAAAAAGGCACACACATAGCCCAGTAACGTTTGTACACCAGATAAGAAAGTATTCAAGGTTGTACTTACAGGAAACAAAGCACCACCAGGTGCAATATCAGCAGTACTGGGACCTCTCAAGCCGCCCAGTGGACTGTGGATTCCAATTAGCAGGATGCAGAAAATCACCATCCTGCTAATTGGAATCCACAGTCCACTGGGCGGCTGAGAAGTCCCAGTACTGCTGATATTGCACCTGGTGGTGCTTTTTTTCCTGTAAGTACAACCTTGAATCCTTTCTTATCTGGTGCATCATAGGATAGGCCCCCGCCAAGGATCATGTTTATCTGGCTGGAGATACCAGTGAGCTGGACCACTGTTTGAAGTTCCAGGCTGCCACAATAGCACCATTTGGGTGCGCCACGTTTGTGAGTATATTTCCTATCCTGCTGATGTTTTTTATCCGACTGCCGTGACGTTACTAGGCCATGTTGGCGCCTCTGTGCTTCTTTTTCTTATAGATCACGCTACACCAGGATGACCGTCCTATGACAGAGAGCTGCCTTCTATCTTTTGGATCATTCTTTGTGCGGACATTTTGTTATTTGAATATACCAATATCATCTGGGTCCACTTGTGAGCATATCATCTCTAATAATCTGATATAAGTGTGCTAGGTTTATTGTATATTCTCTTAATTATCTGTATAATTCTACTTACCTGTTTGCTGCATATTGTTAGCGCCCCTTAGGAGTGTGGTGTATATTTTGTATGCACCACCCTCCTTATATTTTAAGCTGAAAAAGCAGCATTATCAGGTTCTAACACTGCTTTTTCATGCCCGCTGCTATTACGAGTCTTAGGTTTAGGGGCACCGCACACTCTTTTGGCCTTACCGCAAACCAACTTAAGCAAATTGCGTATATCTTTTTTCAATGGGACTTCCATAGCGTGATATTACAAGTTTATCCTGGGAGGCCAAAAAGTGAGCGGTACACCCTATCCCGTCAAGATTCCTAATGCACTACTGCCGCCCAAATATTAGTTAAATATTATTAGCCCCTAATCTGCTGTCCCTAACATTGCCGCCACCTACCTACATTTATTAACCCCTAAACTGCCGCCCCCAACGTCGCCGCCACTGTACTAAATGTATTAACCCCAAAACCTAAGTCTAACCCTTACCCTAACACCCCCTAACTTAAATATAATTTAAATAAATCTAAATAAAATTACTATCATTAACTAAATTATTCCTATTTAAAACTAAATACGTACCTGTAAAATAAACCCTAAGCTAGCCACAATATAACTAATAGTTACATTGTATCTAGTTTAGGATTTATTTTTATTTTACAGGCAAGTTTGTATTTATTTTAACTAGGTAGAATAGTTACTAAATAGTTATTAAATATTTAATAACTACCTAGCTAAAATAAATACAAATTGACATGTAAAATAAAACCTAACCTAAGTTACACTAACACCTAACACTACACTACAATTAAATAAATTACCTAAATAAAATACAATTAAATAAATCAAATACAATTGTGCATCATAAACAGTGAGTGAGTTCTAGCTGAAGGTGTCTGGGGTCTTCTTAGAGAGGCTGAGCTAATGTTCCTCGTGATATAGCTGCAAAATGTTACTGAACACTGGCAAATACAACTGACTATATTTGCTATAAATATTGCTATATCATAAGGGTTTATTTAATGGCACAACTATTAATGCTATTTAAATTGATGATTGGAAAAGTGACTATGTTTAGTGGGAAACTGTACAATCCTAAGTGATTATGAATTTTAGGATAACATGAGATATGACAATGTGATAACTAGGGGTTTTAACTAATTGGAAAAGTCTCAAAAGCCACACAAAAAAACTCTGCTTCTGTGGGAAAACACCCAGGATCCCCAAAGAGCAAAAAAAAACAAAACTGGAGGATATACAGATTGGACAAGTTACAGTACTTCATAGACATAAACTATGCTATAGTCTGTTCGTAAAGGCTGTGACACACTGCAAGCGATGCGGCGCGAGGCAAAGCAGCCGTGTCGCATCGCTTCTGAAGTTCAATTCAGAGTGCTCAGAGATGAAAAGGCAGGACACACTGAGCGCGCACAGCCGCATCTACACACTGCGCACCGCTCCGCTTGCAGTGTGTCACAGCCTTAAAGCTCCACATACTTTACAGATAATCTGCTGCAAAAATGATATGCTCAAATCAGTTAAATAATCTAATGTTTGCAGTACTGACCTAGGTAGACATTGTGTTTAATCCAATGAAAGAAGTTTATATATTGCCACTTTTAAACAGTACATAGCGAGTCAATCAGAAAAGCAATTACATGCAGCACTATGTTCAGGACTCTACCTATGTGTTTAATCACGCTAATGACTTTTTTACCTATGTGTAATATTTGTTCTTATGATAGCCTTAAATTCCCATAGTATTTGTCCTAAAGTTTCAACGTACAGGGCTTGTGTACAAAAATCCTTTTGCAAGATGTGTGAGCACTGTGTAAATAAAAAACAAACAAAAAAAAACACACTTTGTTTTCTTCTGCACAATCTTCACTTTTAAATGTATCTCTGTCTGTTTGTGAGTATGTGTGAGTGTGTCTTGGTGTGTGTGTTTGCCAGTGTCTTTGCAGGTCTGTGAGTATCTGTGTGTGTTAGAGAGTGTGTGTGTGTTTATGTGTGAGAAAGACTGAGTTTGTCAATGTTATACATATAATTGTTTTGCTGTGCATGAAGCGAGAGTGTGTGTATGTAAGAGTGAGTGTATGCGTATGTATGTATGTATGTATGTATGAATGTGTAGTGTTTGTATGTATGTAATGCTTGATTGGGTATGTATGTGTATGTAAGGGTGTGTGTATGTGTGTTTATGAGAGTGTGTGTATATATGAGTGAGTGTGTAGTATGTGTATTTATATCTATCTTGATATAAGTGTGTGTATATATATATGTATGTGTATATATATATATGTGTGTGTATATATATATATGTGTGTGTATATATATATATATATATATATATGTGTGTGTTTGTATGTATATACAATAATATTTAGTGGTGAAAATTATTAGTGCCCCCCCCCCAGTTTTGACTGTGGTATCTTATGTGCCCCCTCTATATATTGTTCCTAGAGCCGCCACTGCCTAACAACCTCAGAAAGCACTTGCTGCCATTAGTTATAAGGAATGTTATATGGCACATTAGAAGTTATAGGAAAAGTTATATAGGGAAATATGAGGAAGCTTTATATGGGGCAATAGGAAACACTAAATAGAGATGTTAAACTATGTGTAAGGAGAATTTCTAGGGAGAGTTCATGTTCTAAATTTGAATTGACAATAAATAAAGGACATTATAGTACAATGCTCTGTTGTTTATGCAGTATCAGTTTCCCATTGTCCCTTGTCCTATATGATGTCATAGTGATGTCACATGTATACTATATAATGGCAGGAGGCAAGTAAATGTTCATATTCATTGCAAGATGATGGCGATTCAAGCATTTGCTGTTTGTTTAGGAATCTCTCTACTGATTTTTTCGGGCACAGGTAAATTAAAGACACAGGGGGAACAGGGTGGTGGGAGGATAGGATATAGTATCATGTTAGTGAGAATGAGAAGGGGAAATACCTTTGTGCTATTACATAAAACTTTGCTTTAGCTATAGCACAAGGGACAGCTCTTTATCAGAGATGTCAGTTAAACAGTTAATTGAAACAAAATAGAACAATAGTAATGAGAAGCTTTGTGCTAAATTCACATTTTATTTTTTTAAAAAGCTTTCAATTTCTTATATTATATTATAATATAGAGGTTATTCACTATAATGTGAAGGGGTTCACATCATCTTAATAAATATAGTAGGTTAAAAATAAAAATAGTGGATAAGAAGAGGTATTGCAAAAAAAAAAAAAAATAGATGATGGTAATGGAGCTGACAGGACAAAGGATCTTGGTAGATATAACTAAATAACCCCTTTACTGCCATGTTATTCAGTTTGTTGAAGCCTCCCATCCCCAATGGGACAAGAGGATAAGAAATGTGAGGAAAATCATCAGATTTTTTTTTTTTTTTTGTCTTTACAGAATCCCGTCCCATAAGGAGAAAAGCCGTGAACTGGCAGGATCTGTCAGCAGGTGAGTTACCAATAAATACATTCTGCAGAGAGAGAGAGAGAGACAAGAGAAACAGACACAGACTTTTTATATGGAGCTGAATTTTAAGTTTCCTGTCTGTTTAATTTGACTTTCTTTTTGTACTATGTTGGTGAAAACAAGATACTATTACACTGACTTTCTGTCTTTTTTCTATCCACAGATCAGTTGCAGGATGTCAGGGCCCCAACACCAACTGGAAGTACTCTGGCTCCAGCTTCTGCCCAGACCACCCCTTTTTGGTTTGATTATCCGGATGACAACTCGGATAAGGTGGCTTCTGTGTATAAGGCTATTGGCGAGATACCCAAGATCTTCACCACAGGTAATTAGTGCTGGAGTAATACAAGCAGAGTATCATAGAAAGAGCTCACATAGCAATATGGCCCACGGTAACAACCTGTGTGTAACGTATTCTTCATGTCCTTTTCCCACACAGATACATTTCCCAAAATTTTGCTGTGGATCACCTTTGGAGGACTTGGAGTTTTCGGTTTTGTTGTTGTGTCACAGATATTACTCAGACTGTAAGTATCTGCTGCTTTTATTACTCCTCTAGACCCCTCATTTCACCCCTTCTTATTCAGGGCCTGATTATCAAAAACTCACTGGCATAAAGAGAAATACAAAAAAAAAATTCACCATTATATTGTTATATTATTATTACATAGGTGCCTCTCCTGCAGAGGTAGAGAAGCAACTCTCAAACTAAATTTGTTTTCTAAAACATTGTGAGGGACCCCAAAGAATTGGTGAAGCTTTAGATCATCAGTCTCACTGTGTTATCTCTCCCCTTTAACCATTTGGATCACTCATCTTCATCATCCAATGCCTCCCCCAATGTCATATTGTCCATCCGCCATAACCCCCACTCAGTCCTTCACTTTTTGTTCAACATTCTCTGTAAATTTGGCACCTAATATTGTTTCTCTCAAAGAAGTATCTCGCCTTTATTATATTATTATTATCATCAATATTTTAATTTAAGTTTTTATTTTATAGAAAAAGCATTAAAATGTAAACAACTTCCCAGATCCAGCTGTATTTGTTTAAATTAAAATGTTAAAAAGAATTTGTCACATTTTAAATGAAAAAAATGTAATTTTTTAAATGTTGTTGTTACTTATGGGTAACAGAAGCAAAAAGAAACAGTAATTTTAATGTATGTCCCTATATAGCAAGCCTGTTTCTTTTATCTTTTCTATTTGTCCACTGTTGTCATCTAATTTGTCCTATCTCATATGTATCTTTACAGGTGCTGTGTTAACTAAAGACAACGATCATCAAGCAGAAAGCTCCAACCAGTTCCACTGCTTTCAAAGATGTCCTTTACATGTCTGGTGTCCCTTGGCACTGGTCACATTGTATTTTCTGAATAAATGCACAGTTCTGTTAACCGAATTTTAGTTTCTGGGTATTTATTGAGTTTTCTTATCATGTTGATGTGGATTTTATTAGATAAAACAAAGCTCTTTCCTGTAAAACAATATTCATTTAAAATAAAGATGGCTATGTTTAATGGTAGCCAAACAGGGTTACCCTGAATGAAAAGCATTTAATGTAAGGGTTTGTGAACCCATGTAGGCCAAGTGGAGGGGTCATCTTGAGGCCAGTAGGCTGAACTACATGAGAATAGGTTCACACTCCCCATGGTAGAATAATTTAAGCGGATATACTGGCGCTGAAAGCAGGGTAGTACACAAATACAATATACGGGTAACCTAAAAGGGTCTACCTTAGCAGGAATATAATCGTTATAAAAGTTAATAAATGGTTATAGCCTAATATATATCTAAGAAAATATATTTAATAGTGTAAAATTACAATACAATCAAGATTAAAAAATCAGTGTTAATAAAATCAGTACATATATACTAAAAAGTAATTAATGGGGCCCTTTAAATTAGTTTGAAAAAACATACAGAAAGGGGAAAGATTAACCACAAATCTATATATATATATATATATATATATATATATACTGTGATTGAGGATAGAAGAAAACTATACTCAAATAAATATAAGTATAAAGATGGCAGAGATATTCAAACAGTATAAATGAAAACAAATAGCAATACAAACAGACTTAATAACTGGACGTCCAGCGTAAAAACCAGGGGTTAAAACAGTAATAATCTGGGGTTAAAACAGTATTAACCTGAAAGTGCACTATAGTGAACAAAAACACTCGTGACTAGATGATCATACTAATAGCATTGGATCAAGCTAATGGGCGAGTGAGGTACCTTGCGCTAATCTGTGGAGCACAGATTGAATATTGTTCGTCCTGTACCTCCTCCTGAGGTGGGTGTGTACTCCTAGCGTAGTTCACTTACATCACCCTTTCTGAAAATGTCCAGCTGATTTTGGGAGGAACAGAATGTAAACGATCTCTGGGGTAATAGCAATCCTTTAGATGATGGTAGATAGTAACTTCAAGGCACTCTTATTCTGTGGTGCTTAGTGCAGGTACTAGATCATCTGGCAGTATATTCAATTTGTAGACTGGTGCGCTCCCTCAGAGGGCTGTATTCAAATTCACAGGCCTTGGGGGTAGTGAGCCAGGTGTTGGTAGTTGTCCTGTGTGCTTTTTCAACACAATAGCGATCCTTTCGGCGGCTGTATCAAGTTCACAAGCCTTAAAGGAGTTCAGCTTAGCAGTAGTTCTTCTTGTAGGAAATGAGACACAGTCATCAACCGGTTTCTCCCCTCACTTGGGGCTTTTTCAAGATGTGTTCTCATTGCTGGCAGGTATTCCTTTATAGGGCTATCCTGCATCCTTATTGGTTAGTTCAAAGGGGTGTGTGATCCCAGTTAAGGTGGAATTTGAGTTATATCCCTTAAACTTTTAAGGAGGTATCTTATTGTCTCTTGTAGTTTTTTGGAAATGTCCCGTTGTTAATTTTAGTTTAACAACTAGTATACTAAAAGTACATATTGCTCCGGAAAGGAACAACCATACGTGTAATATGGTCACATCCATGGTGTCAAGTGAAATCAACTTAAAATTATGAGTAAAGTCTGTTCAAGAGTTAGTATTTTTTGGAGTCCTCAATTTGATTAAACACATAGGTAGAGGTAAAAGACATATGTCAGTATTGTACAGGGAATATAAAGTTTTTACAGAGTTTTACATTTGATAGTTACAAACAGAAGTAAATTAGGGACAAAAAGAGAGAGCTGGGGGTTCTCATTGTCTTAGAGTTAAAGTTAAACACATAGGTAAAGAATTTTTCCCATATGTGTATATGATACAGAAAATAGACAGACATTCTAGATATTTCACGTTTGGTGGTTGCATATTGGGGCATACTTATCTGATCAAGAGTCAGTATTGTTTGGGGGATGATAGTATGATTAAACACATAGTTAAAGGTTAAACACATATGTCGATATTTGTTCTCTTTTTGATAAATATTATAAAATCTTACATTTGTACTTGCAAACGGAAGTTAATTATGAAAAAACGGTTCTTAGTGTATTAGGGGTAAAGTTAAACACATAGGTAAAAGTTAAACACATAGGTAAAAGTTAAACACATATGTGTATATGACATTGACAGACTATTCCAAAGTTTTACATTTGGTACTTGCAAACGGAAGTTAGTTATGAAAAACGGTTCTTAGTGTATTAGGGGTAAAATTAAACACATAGGTAAAAATTAAACACATATGTGTATATGACATAAAAAATGTAGACAGACTATTCCAAAGTTTTGCATTTGGTGATTGCATACTTGGGCAAATAATGAAAGGAGGTTCCGATTGTTTTTAAAAGGCATATCTAATAGAGACCCTTAGTGGAAGTTTTAGTCAAACATAAAAGGAGCTACATCAAGTTCTGAGTTTAAGCCTAATGGGTGCAGTGTTTTCATGGTATATATCAGTTCGGCTTCCTTTTTTAGGAGCTTTGTTTCAAAATTCCCTCCTCTCCATTCTGGTTTGACTTTCGAAATCCCCCAGAATTTAAAGTCTTTAAGTCGGTTATTATGGACCTCTCTAAAGTGTCTGTATAGGTGTGTTTCCTTGTTGCCTTTTTCTATGATACAAAGGTGTTCTCTAATTCTTTCGCGGAGTGTTCTAGAGGTCTCTCCTAAATATTGCATATTACAACTACACTGTATGAGGTATATGATTCCTTTATCTGTACATCTGATAGTGTCATTTATATGGTAGGTTATTCCTGTTTGGGTTGACGTATATTCTTTGGTTTTATTTGTGTAGTGGCAGGATCTGCAGCAATGGCAGGGAAAGAAGCCTTTGACTATGTTCCCTAGTAGGTCATGTTGTTTGGACTGATTATTTGTTTTAAACTCGCTGGGGGCCAATGTGCTCTTTAGGTTCTTTGATTTTTTGTATATAAATCTTGGGTTAATAGAGATCTTATCTCCAATAATTGGATCCTCTCTAATTAGGTGCCAATGTAGTACTCAGGTTCCCTATAGGAATCTTCAATATTCTGTGGGTTTCTAGGTTTGTACTCATTTTTATGTTGGTGGTTATTAGTTTTTCTAGGTGTGAAATCCTCATGTTGTCTATGACTGATAGGTTTCCTAAAGGAATCATGTCTAGTATTATTTGTTTGAATAATTGGCTTATTATAATTAGAGGGATTTGTGTGCTCTGTTTTGTAAGTATCTCTGTCGCTTGTGTTATTAGAGTCTTCTATATGTAATGTGTAGTCATTTTTGTCTCTCTGCATTTTTTTCTTTTTAATTTTTTGTAACTCTGTATTAGTTGATTGTAATGTTCTAATTATTTCTGCTTGTCTTTCTTTAAAAATATCCGTATCTTTTCTACTTTCAAGAATTTCTTGTATTTCCATTATTCTTTTGTTTATGGTTTCTAGACTTAGTGTTCTTGCTTTTTTTATGATATCAATTAGGGTGAAGGATGCCTTTTCTAAAGCTGTGAACCATTCTTCTTGTAATGTCTCACTTAATTCAAAGGTACAGTTTTTTTCCAACCTTAGGCCTCTTGGAACCATATTTAGTGTTATATATTTATCTAAATAGTTCAATTCTGTTTTTTGTTTTAATTCTTTAATCATTATTTTCTCTAGTTCACTCATTAGCTCTTTAGTACTAGTAAGAGAAGATCCTATAGGCATAAAAGAAACAGAGGATATATCTGTCCCTTTCATTACAAACTATAATGGGGACCATAAGACTATCGAACGTATTATTAAAAAACATTGGCACCTAATTAGAGAGGATCCAATTATTGGAGATAAGATCTCTATTAACCCAAGATTTATATACAAAAAATCAAAGAACCTAAAGAGCACATTGGCCCCCAGCGAGTTTAAAACAAATAATCAGTCCAAACAACATGACCTACTAGGGAACATAGTCAAAGGCTTCTTTCCCTGCCATTGCTGCAGATCCTGCCACTACACAAATAAAACCAAAGAATATACGTCAACCCAAACAGGAATAACCTACCATATAAATGACACTATCAGATGTACAGATAAAGGAATCATATACCTCATACAGTGTAGTTGTAATATGCAATATTTAGGAGAGACCTCTAGAACACTCCGCGAAAGAATTAGAGAACACCTTTGTATCATAGAAAAAGGCAACAAGGAAACACACCTATACAGACACTTTAGAGAGGTCCATAATAACCGACTTAAAGACTTTAAATTCTGGGGGATTTCGAAAGTCAAACCAGAATGGAGAGGAGGGAATTTTGAAACAAAGCTCCTAAAAAAGGAAGCCGAACTGATATATACCATGAAAACACTGCACCCATTAGGCTTAAACTCAGAACTTGATGTAGCTCCTTTTATGTTTGACTAAAACTTCCACTAAGGGTCTCTATTAGATATGCCTTTTAAAAACAATCGGAACCTCCTTTCATTATTTGCCCAAGTATGCAATCACCAAATGCAAAACTTTGGAATAGTCTGTCTACATTTTTTATGTCATATACACATATGTGTTTAATTTTTACCTATGTGTTTAATTTTACCCCTAATACACTAAGAACCGTTTTTCATAACTAACTTCCGTTTGCAAGTACCAAATGTAAAACTTTGGAATAGTCTGTCAATGTCATATACACATATGTGTTTAACTTTTACCTATGTGTTTAACTTTTACCTATGTGTTTAACTTTACCCCTAATACACTAAGAACCGTTTTTTCATAATTAACTTCCGTTTGCAAGTACAAATGTAAGATTTTATAATATTTATCAAAAAGAGAACAAATATCGACATATGTGTTTAACCTTTAACTATGTGTTTAATCATACTATCATCCCCCAAACAATACTGACTCTTGATCAGATAAGTATGCCCCAATATGCAACCACCAAACGTGAAATATCTAGAATGTCTGTCTATTTTCTGTATCATATACACATATGGGAAAAATTCTTTACCTATGTGTTTAACTTTAACTCTAAGACAATGAGAACCCCCAGCTCTCTCTTTTTGTCCCTAATTTACTTCTGTTTGTAACTATCAAATGTAAAACTCTGTAAAAACTTTATATTCCCTGTACAATACTGACATATGTCTTTTACCTCTACCTATGTGTTTAATCAAATTGAGGACTCCAAAAAATACTAACTCTTGAACAGACTTTACTCATAATTTTAAGTTGATTTCACTTGACACCATGGATGTGACCATATTACACGTATGGTTGTTCCTTTCCGGAGCAATATGTACTTTTAGTATACTAGTTGTTAAACTAAAATTAACAACGGGACATTTCCAAAAAACTACAAGAGACAATAAGATACCTCCTTAAAAGTTTAAGGGATATAACTCAAATTCCACCTTAACTGGGATCACACACCCCTTTGAACTAACCAATAAGGATGCAGGATAGCCCTATAAAGGAATACCTGCCAGCAATGAGAACACATCTTGAAAAAGCCCCAAGTGAGGGGAGAAACCGGTTGATGACTGTGTCTCATTTCCTACAAGAAGAACTACTGCTAAGCTGAACTCCTTTAAGGCTTGTGAACTTGATACAGCCGCCGAAAGGATCGCTATTGTGTTGAAAAAGCACACAGGACAACTACCAACACCTGGCTCACTACCCCCAAGGCCTGTGAATTTGAATACAGCCCTCTGAGGGAGCGCACCAGTCTACAAATTGAATATACTGCCAGATGATCTAGTACCTGCACTAAGCACCACAGAATAAGAGTGCCTTGAAGTTACTATCTACCATCATCTAAAGGATTGCTATTACCCCAGAGATCGTTTACATTCTGTTCCTCCCAAAATCAGCTGGACATTTTCAGAAAGGGTGATGTAAGTGAACTACGCTAGGAGTACACACCCACCTCAGGAGGAGGTACAGGACGAACAATATTCAATCTGTGCTCCACAGATTAGCGCAAGGTACCTCACTCGCCCATTAGCTTGATCCAATGCTATTAGTATGATCATCTAGTCACGAGTGTTTTTGTTCACTATAGTGCACTTTCAGGTTAATACTGTTTTAACCCCAGATTATTACTGTTTTAACCCCTGGTTTTTACGCTGGACGTCCAGTTATTAAGTCTGTTTGTATTGCTATTTGTTTTCATTTATACTGTTTGAATATCTCTGCCATCTTTATACTTATATTTATTTGAGTATAGTTTTCTTCTATCCTCAATCACAGTATATATATATATATATATATATATATAGATTTGTGGTTAATCTTTCCCCTTTCTGTATGTTTTTTCAAACTAATTTAAAGGGCCCCATTAATTACTTTTTAGTATATATGTACTGATTTTATTAACACTGATTTTTTAATCTTGATTGTATTGTAATTTTACACTATTAAATATATTTTCTTAGATATATATTAGGCTATAACCATTTATTAACTTTTATAACGATTATATTCCTGCTAAGGTAGACCCTTTTAGGTTACCCGTATATTGTATTTGTGTACTACCCTGCTTTCAGCGCCAGTATATCCGCTTAAATTATTCTACTATCCTCCTCAGGGTGCTTAGAGAGAGACCCTTCTATACTTGGCATTAGGGTTGATATAAGCGCCAATTCTCACCTATCCTCCTCACACTCCCCATGGGACAAGTGCAGTTAGGCAGACGGCTGAGAGCAGGAGCAGTGTGGTGGCGGGAAAAGGCCCGCTAGGGTGGAAGCACGTGGTGATGGAGTTGGTACTGTGCATCTTCTGGAGCAGGTTGCAGGCTGTCTTTGCCCATTTGCTTTCATCTGTAGGCAACTGGGCCATGAAAGGAGTGGATTTTGGACTTGTGTAGGTGGACCAGCAGAATGTGGAGCCATGTGTGCACATCATGGGCTTGAACTGCAACTGAACTGTTGCAGCAGGTATTCCAGAGGCAGGGATAGGTTGGGTGGGATGGTTTCACTTTTAGCTTGATGGGTTACCTTAGAACCAGGGGGCTGGGAGGCATGATAAGTGAGGTGGTGGGGCTTGATTAGAGGGGTAGAGGGATGCAGAGATAAGCATAGGTTACTCTAGGGGGAGGTGTGGATGGGAGTTTGTTGGGTTGACAGTAGAGGTGAGGAGGGTATTAAGAGGGATTATCATGTGGCACCTTGGATGAAGTTTGTTGGGGCCCCATTGTTTTAGTAGTTCACAAACATGTCAGGTATCTGGTGGTTGGTGCCCTTGTTTCCTTAGGCTTTGATTGGAGGATTTCATCCTTGCTAGATTTCACAGTGGCATAAGATTGAAGGGTAAAGTATACTGGGATTTCCACAGGAGGACAGATAGATGAATCGCAGGGTACAGGTTCTCAGAGCAGTGGTTAGACAATGGAAAGGGGTATGGAGTTCAGAGTATGGGGGTGTGAGGGCCTCATATTTCAGATGAGGGAGTCGGGAGCAGGTACAGGATGGGGGGAGCTACAGGTAGCTGTTGTGGGGGCATTATGGCCTGTTCAGGCAGCCACTCAGGAGTATTATGGCAGATGACCAGATAGACATCATCTGCCACTGCTAGCACTCATATTGTAAAATAAAAATTAAAAAAAGAGAATATATATATATATATATACATACACAATCAAATCATTACAATAAAAAATTAACAAAAAGGTACCATAGCTAAGAGTTAAAGGGATGTTTATACAAAGATTGGGATATTCAGACTTCCTGCGTTCAACTTTGGGTTTAGGATCCATGCCTCACAGTCCAGCTGAAGTGACTGGTGGGAGATGGACCTAGAACTGTGTTTGACAGCACTGTTTGCAAGGTGTCAGGAGTTGGTGGGCTGGTTACATGTTTTGGGGTCCTTGCTCGGAGACCTGGGATATTTTGGTTAGGTCTATATGGATGTTTGGTGTGGGGAATAATTTGGGTCACGTTTATGTTTTTTATGTAGGGTTTTTCCTAGGTTTGGGTTAGGCAGTATGTGTATATAGCTGGATATACTGTATGTGGTTGTGTATATAGTGTGTGTTTTTGTGTGCTCCATCTCCTTATTTTTTTTTGTGATCCAGTTTGATCTGTGGTTGGCTTAGATATCTGGCTTGGGGATGTCGTGAGTTTCAGGTTTTGGGACTCCCTGATAAGTGATGTTTGGGATTCTGTGTATAATTGTATATTGTGCCGCTGTTTATGGTTCTCTTTGTTGGTGTATCTTTGGATGTCTGTTTTCTTGTATTTTTTTGTATGTATGTATTTGTGTATGCATATGTTTAACTATATATGTATTGGGTATTGTTTTATGTTTAGGTGTGTATTTAAAAAAAAAAAAAAAAAAAAGATAATGATAAGTTTTTGGTGTTTGTTTTTAAGTATTCTTCTTTTG
The DNA here is from genome assembly GCF_027579735.1 of Bombina bombina. NCBI lineage: Eukaryota > Metazoa > Chordata > Amphibia > Anura > Bombinatoridae > Bombina > Bombina bombina. The sequence continues at coordinate 249,326,589 of NC_069503.1, forward strand.
CTTTGAGTTGAATATTTGGGATCATGTGAGTGTTCATGCTTGGTGTGAGTGAATTTAAAATTTTCTAATTTTTGTGTGCTTCCTGGTAGCTATATTTCTTGATTGGGTGGCAATTCTTGGTGATTGGTTTTATTTGTCATGTGGTGCCGTTGTGGAGCCGTGGCGAGCATTCTGCTTGAATTTTGGGTTAAGTGGCACATGGGTCTTGTCTTGTTCCAACTTCTCTTGAGTATAGTTTTTGTAGTGGGTAGGTTTAGGCAGGTGTCAGGTTACCGTTAGGGACGGTGGTAATTCCACTTCTTTGGTTCAGGTCCTCCTTTTGCCCTGTTCAATGTCTCTTCTTTCCTTCATATGTGTCATTGTGTTCCCCCTTTGCATATGTTATAGTCATTTTTTAGTATGAAGATTTTTGGTTCTTTGTGTTGAGCTGGTTTGGTTACTAGTTGGGTTTGTGTCTGGCTTCAGGGGTGTAATTTGTGTGAATGTGGTAATAAAATTGTATGGGTGGTTTATATCATTGGTTCTGGTGCAGTTTTTTTCCTGTTTCAGGATTATAGAATCGGGTTGGAAATTTTTGGGTGGTTTCATTAGGATTAGAGAAGAGGGATGAGTCATTTTTTGTTTGTACAGCGAGGGTAGTTTTTTCATTTTGTATGAGGTTATGGTTCAGGACTGGTGATTTGTACCATTTATTGTTGTACCTCCTAGGTTAGGTGGAATCGGGTCCGATCTATCAATATATTTTGAGCTGATGATTGGGATTTATGGGGGGGTTGCCTGTTGGGTGTGTAAAGCAATTTTCATTGCCTCTGTTGGTATGCCTGCTTTAGCCTCATCATTTATAGATGTGCTTGAAGGTTATTAGTGGTCTTATGCTAGGAGTTGGTTGGTTTGCCTGTTGTGTTCCTTGAGTTTTGGGTCGTTGGTGGTATGCTATGTAGTGTGTGTGTATCTGCATGTACAAGTGTATGCTATGTAGTGTGTGTGTGTGTATCTGCATGTGTAAGTGTATGTTATGTAGTGTGCTACTGTGCATTTTTGCTGACTTTAAAGGCCAGAATCTATAATATTAATGGGGAATGCAGAGAGCAGTTTTAAAGAATTTATTATTAAATGTCCAATTAAGATAAAATATTTAACAATGTCTTTGCAAAGGCTAATTAAATACATAGCTCACATAGCCATACCAGTGGTTTGAGCTTGTGTTTGATTTGCTGCCTAAGTGTATTAAAATGTATGACTTTATTAAAATTTTTATTTATATTACTTTGGTCTTATGATTTTTTAAGCCCCGCCTACCACATTTCAATTTTTTGCCGCGGGGGGGGGGGGGGGGGGGGGATTGGTGTGTGTGTCCCTCTTTTGAATTTTGAAATGTTGGGAGGTATGAATTAGCTAAATTACAAAAACAAAACACTAAATTACAGAAAATAAAAAACAAATTACAAGATCTTTCAACTAATAACACCTAATCCACTAGCCCTGTCAAAATAAAAAAGCCCACCCAAAATAAAAAAAAACCACTAGCCTAAACTAAACTACCAATAGCCCTTAAAAGGGCCTTTTGCAGGGAATTGCCCCCAAGAAATCAGTTCTTTTACCTGTAAAAAAAAATACACACAACCCCCCCAACAGTAAAACCCACCACCCACACAACCAACCCCCCAAATAAAACCTAACTAAAAAAAACCTAAGCTCCCCATTGCCCTGAAAAGGGCATTTGGATGGGCATTGCCCTTAAAGGGCATTTAGCTCTATTGCGGCCCAAACCACTAACCTAAAAATAAAACCCACCCAAAACATCCTTAAAAAATCCTAACACTAACCCCCGAAGATCCACTTACCAGGAGAAGTCTTCATCCAAGCGGCAAGATGTCCTCACGAAGCCGGCAGAAGTGGTCCTCCAGACGGGCAGAAGTGGTCCTCCAGACGGGCAGAAGTCTTCATCCAGATGGCATCTTCTATCTTCATCCTTCCGACGCGGAACGGGTCCATCTTCAAGACATCCGGCGATTAGGGGTTAATAAATATAATGTAGGTGGCGGCGATGTCCGGAGTGGCAGATTAGGGGTTAATAAGTGTAAGATTAGGGGTGTTTCGACTCAGGGCTTATGTTAGGGTGTTAGGTGTAAATATAAAATGTGTTTCCCCATAGGAATCAATGGGGCTACGTTACTGAACTTTACGCTGCTTTTTTGCAGGTGTTAGACTTTTTTTCATTGATGTCTATGGGGAAATCGTGCACGAGCACATATAACCAGCTCACCGCTCACTTAAGCAGCGCTGGTATTGGAGTGCAATATGGAGCTCAATTTTGCTCTACGATCACTTCTTGTCTGTTAACGCCGGGTTGATAAAAACCCGTAATACCAGTGCTGTAGGTAAGTGAGCGGTGAGAATAACGTGCAAGTTAGCACCGCACCCATGTTCAGGGCCGTCTTTAATACTGACTGGACCCTGGGCAAACATTTTCTTGGCCCCCCCCCCATGCAATTTCGCTCTCCACCCCAATATCCCAAAAAAACAACTAAATCACTGCTGGGCTAATCATTAAAAAAAAATTGCAATATGTGAAACTGGACCTAAGCAGTACTAAAAAGTAAATAAATATATAAATTCCTCCACTCTGGATTAATTTAATATGCTTTTGAATGTGATTCTGGTGTGAGGTTAGCTGGTTAAAGAGATTTAGGGCAGCCAACAGGAGCAAAGCAAGGTAAAGACTGAGGCGGAAGCATAGAGGTGCAGACAGATATAAGTTTTACTGACTGGAACAGTAGAACTACTATGGGAAGCTGTAAAATCTGAAACAGAGAGAAATAAAAACTATAAAAATAAACCTTACCTTAATGTGTGAAGTATCAGCATGACACTATGCATCAGCCACAGCAGCACATGTCACTACTTTGCTAGGAACAAGTTCCCTCTCATCCTGCACTAGACAATGCTGCATGGGGGAGGGGCATGTGTACACTCACTTATTCTTTTCACTGACACCTTTCTACAAAACACTGTTTTCCTAACAAACATCAGTTAGTTGATCTTAGAGCCACAGCAGAAAGAGCAGGGCTAAGGGGACAAGCAGACTGGATGCTGTCTGCCCAAGGCTGCATGGATACAGACGAGTCACACAGCCTCAAGACTGAAGAGAGCAGTGTGTGCAGCTGCACAGATGCTCAAATCCTCATGTGCCTGCCACTCCAGCTTTCTGCTGCATGCGCTTATAGTGAGCCCTACCCAGAAACAATCTCCACCACCAGAGCAGTTACCTGGTGACAGTAGTAACCCCAGCAGGACCGTTTCTGATGCAGTGGGATTGACCGGATGCCTAGTTAGGGCTTAGCATCCAGTGCCGCACAGTGCACATCTAAAACAGCACATGGCACTAGCTTGGAAAGTCACATGACATCGGTATGGTCTGGCACAGTTTCTCACAAATAAATATAAGCAAAGAACTTTTGACTGTGACAATATTAGGACTGACTGTGTGTGTCCTCCATGTCACATGACATCAGCAGTCTGGCATGAACTAAAAAAAAAAAAATTTTTTTTTTTTTTTTTTTTAGGACTCTTGGGCCCCTCAACAAAGACTGGGCCCAGGGCAGCTGCCCCTTTTGCCCTGTGTTAAAGACGGTCCTGCCCATGTTACAGCAAAACTCGTAATCTAGCCGAATGTTAGTACTAGGAGTTCACAGCTACTAAACGTTTGAGTACCATCCAATCTTTGCAGAACATTGCAGTTTATTTGAACAGCATTCCACTATATACTCTTTTCTCCACATATTCACTATGCCGACCTGGACAGATACAAAGGAACATTTTAACTTCAGAAAGATACATTTAAATTAGAAACAACTACTAATTTGTACATATCCTTCATTGGTGCACAGCTGTGTTGCAATCAATATTTTTTGTTTGCTACTAGACACTACATATGTATTTATGTTGGTTTGAGAACAATCCATACTCTTTGTACAAGACAGATGTGTTATGAACATGCATTTGGAAAGAAGAAATAAATTGCATTTGGTTTAAGAGATTGAACGCTGGATTTACATATTGCTGCTTAATTTATATTGCTTTAGCATATGGTCTGTAATGCGTTGTAACTAAGGCTTACCAGGGGGAAAAAATGACACAGGAGAAAATATAAAACTGTATTTAATACATTAACTTCTTGATGACAAGAGAGCATTGCTTAGTAAAGTGATAGTTAAATGTAATTTTTTATAGGGATTCCATATAAATTATAATCCTGCAAATGATCAGGTATAAAAAAATATGTAAGTCTTAGGAAATTGAAATGTCATTAAAATATGTACTGATCAGAATGAGGAAATTAAATGAATATTATACAAATGCTGATATAGTAAAATCCTCCACACACTAATATTTGCATTGGGAGCTCATATATACAGTGATAATGCAGATAAGGAATTAAAAAATCATTACTAAAGGGACACTACTGGGTTTTTTTTTTTATTTTAAAATAAGTTAGATAACACATTTACTATCCATTCCCCAGCTTTGCACAACCAACATTGTTATATTAATATACTTTATAACCTCTAAATCTCTGCCTGTTTCTAATCCTCTGCAGGCCACCTCTTATCTCATTTTATTAGCTTTTCACAGCCAGATAGTGCTAGTTCACATGTGCCACATAGATAACATTGTGCTCACTCCAGTGGAGTTATGCAGGAACCAAACCTAATTGGCTAAAATGCAAAGATTGTAAAAAGCACTGAAGTAAGAGGACAGTATGCAGAGGCTTAAATACAGGTAATCACATAGGTAAAAAGTATATTAATATAACTGTTGGTTATGCAAAACTGGGTAATTATAAGACTTTTTTGTACTACTCAGTACTGCCAACGTGAAGCATTAAGTATATGGCTGAAATACTGTGATTGGGAGACAAATTACACCACAGAAACGCTGCTGTTAGATACATGAGCACATTTCTTTTTGTTCTACTATCAGTGTCAAATATCTTCATCGCACTTTCTTAGCGACTGGCATTGCATATTTATACATATTTAGCCCAAAATAAATGTGAATATAGTTCAGCAGTTTGGAATGAGCTATAACCCAGCTTGTCATTTTTATGCTTTTTTGATACAACCAATAAAAGGGAAATGTATTTATTATTTGTTGCTTCTAAAAAAGTGCATTTTAAAACTTTTTTTTAATGTACTGAAATGTTTTTTTTTTTTGCTATGCCTGTACTCTGTCCACCTACAAAACAGTGGGAGGTGTACATATCCAGCCAGTGGGCAATCAGTCCCTAAGGATCAGGTATGCCCTTCCTGTGGTTGTCAAAATAAACAGTGTTCATTTTAATTTTCTTTCTTTTTTCTTTTTTGGCATGCACAAAATATTTTAACATGTTCAATCAGTGCTATTTTATATACAGGACAGAGTTTTAGAATTGAATGTCCCTTTAAAATAAACAGTACAAAATACTGTCTTATTTTGGAGCTAAATTCAATTAACTAACAGTAGTCCTGTAAGTATGTGTGTGTGTGTGTATATATATATACTATTGTTTAGTCAACAAAATACATAATTCATGTCCATTTGGTGGCATAGAAGGGTCTTTGAAAGACAGTCCTTTCCCAAAATATTTCCAGGTGGTAATCAGTGTTCCCTCTAAGGCCAATTTTGTGTGCGGCCCAGCAGTCAAACGGTTAATTGGGTAACAACACCCTGCAATTAGCAAACACTGCACAATGCAGATGGCAATTTATGGTACTCTTGTTAACTGTTTCACTGCTGGGCTGCACACAAAACTGTCCTTAGAGGGAACACTGGTGGTAATGTGTTTTTTCATCAGCACACAACAGCATTCAATCTTCTATAACTCCCATCTGAAGAATTAGCAAGAATAACCTATTCAATGTATTAAATAGGCCTACATAGTAATTACATTTAAATTATGCATATCTAGGAAATATAAAAGGTGCAGAATAGTACATAGTTAATAAAAATAAAAAAGCTAATCTCAACAACACTAGATTTTCAGTGACACAAAAACTTCAAATTTCAAAACGAGAAAACAATCCTGGCTTGTTAATTGAAGCACTGAAATAAATATATCACTCCAGCCTTGCAAAGTAATAAGCTTGAAAACAAGGAGGGAAAATCACAAAAATATATATTAAGCAAATAGAAAGTGTTGTTGAAATACAAACAGTTTCTCATTAATAATGTTGAATGGATTCTGCATTGTTCAGGGCATTAGCACAAAGCACTCATTTTGTTGCTGCAGTATAGGAAAACACCTATTAATCCTACCTATCTGGCTGTTTTCAAAGCGGAAATATCTGTCTGTTATAAATTGTAACTGAAATACAGTAATAACATTTTGTGTATTGCTTTTGTAAGCATTAGGATCTCATACAATAACAGGCAATCCAGTAAATATAAATCATTCTCCTGGATTTAGGGGACAGGTGTGCAACAAATTAACACTTGTACACATTACCTGATCCCTCAGTCGTTCCTGGTGACCCATGATTGCAGTTGCATGATGAGGGTATTTGTATTTCAGATGTTCCAGAAATGCTTCTCTCTTTCTGTCCATATCAGAGCTCTGCATTCCCAAAATTTCCTTAGAACTTCTAGGGCCTCCTACAGTGTGTCTCCTGGGAATATTCCGCCCAGATTTGGGTTGTAGGTTTCCATTAGGAAGATTCTCTTTTGACTGGTGACATTCTGCGTCTTCTAATGATGACCCATGCATGCTACTTTTTGTTTGGTCTGAAAGATAAAAGATAAGGTCTTGTAAGGCTCAAAATCAGCAAACAAGCAAAATTGTTAATGCTTATAGAAGAATCTAGGACTGATCCCATTTCGTCCTCATCTTCTTCTCTGATATTATAATTATTATACCATTTTCTGTAGCATTGCATAGATCACAAGAACACTGATACAACTACATAGATAGACTAAACAATACAATTATATCAAGGAGAGCCCTGCTTCAAAGAACTTATAATATACAGGTTGGTGGTGGGGGGGGGGGGGGGGAGTGTGAGGAATTTCTCCAAGTTTTTAAAGAAACACAAATGTCCGGGTTCAGTGTGAATTTAAAGGACCACTAAATACAGTACATTTACAAATCAACAAATGTACGATAAAAAGCACTTAGGGGCTGATTTATTAAGATGCGGGCGGACATGATGCGCTGTAGTGGATCATGTCCGCCCGACATCACTAAATGCTGACTGCATACGCTGTTGGCATTTAACATTGCACAAGCATTTCTAGTGAAATGCTTGTGCAGTGCCGCCCCCTGCAGATGTGCGTCCAATCGGCCACTAGCAGGGGTGTCAATCATCCCGATCGGGATTATTGGTGTCCGCCACCTCAGAGGTGGCGGATAAGTTAAGGAGCAGCGGTCTTAAGACGGCTTACGCGGAAACTGCTGCATTCGCAGCATGTTAAATTGGCCCAATAGTATAAACTTCAAATGATTAGTAGATTATTTTCTGATAAATGTTACATTTATGTTTATTTCCACTCCCCCTGTATCATGTGACAGCCACCAGCCAATCACAGATGTATATATATGTATATTCTGTGAATTCTTGCACATGCTCAGTAGGAGCTGGTGACTCAAAAAGTGTAAATATAAAAAGACTGTGCACATTTTGCTAATGGAAGTAAACTGGAAAGTTATTTAACATTGCCTGCTCTTTCTGACTCACGAAAGTTTAATTTGGACTTGAGTGTCCCTTTAAAGAACCACCTCACCTTTTAAAGAACCTTCACACTGATAACATTGGCCTTTACCTAAATAATCTTAAATGGACATTTCTCTTCCCTTTAATGCATTTCCAGTGATCCAATTTAGCTGCTGGAGTGTATTAAATGGCTAAGTTGCCTTTTTTTGTGTGATTTAAAATAGCTGCTTTTATCTGTTGTATCCCCAACTGTACTAGACATTTCAATACTTAAAGAGACATTATACACTAGATTTTTCTTTGCATAAATGTTTTTTGTAGATGATCCATTTATATAGCCTATACAGCTTTTTTTGTTTTTTTAAAGTATAGTTTTGCTTATTGCGCTGATTTTCAGACTCTTAATCAACCCCCAAAGTTTTAGGAGAATACTGATGTATACAGACTTCAGACTGCTTCTGTTTGTATAAAGTCTTTTCATATGCAGAGGAAGGGGGAGGGGTAGTGTCTACTTTTTTTGCTATATAACCCCTTTCAGTGGGTGTTCAGGTAACCTCATAAACAGTGCTAAACTGGGAGCTTCTAAGTAAGTTTTTAAACGTTTTTATACTGGATTTTTAGATCTTTATAGTAGTGTCTATTACATGCAGTTAAATTATAATTGGAGTATACTGTCCCTTTAAGAACTGATTAAAGAAAAGCTAAGTAAACAAGAAAGTTTAGAAGAAATAACACTCCTTGAAAGGGAGAGATAGGTATTAAAATGTACATTTTCATTTGCTCTCTCTAAGTACTGGCTTTTATTTAAACAGACAGAGATAAGATAAGGAGGCCAGTGTGAATAGAAATAAATATAAGATAAGGTTGTCAGGCCTCCCTAAAAGCTCAGCCCATTGAAATTGGTTATGGGTTAAACTATCAAATACAACTATTTCATATAGAAAAATAAACATAAATGATACTTTGTACTCCGCAACTTTCTAATTTACTCCTATTATCAATTTTTCTTGATTCTCTTGGTATCTTTACTTGAAAAGCAAGAATGTAAGTTTAGAAGCCAGTCCGTTTTGGTTCACATCCTGAGTTGTGATTGCTGATTGGTGGCTAAATGCACCCACCATTAAACAAGTGCTGTCCAGGGCCTGAACCAAAAATTGGCTGGCTAGCTTAGATGCCTTCTTTTTCAAATAAAGATAGCAAGAGAACGAAGCAAATTTGATAATAGGAGTAAATTAGAAAGTTGCTTAAAATTGCATGCTCTATCAGAATCATGAAAGAAAAAATGTGGGTTTAGTATCCCTTTAAGGGTAATCCATTACACTGTCCATTTAAAGGGACATAATACTCATATGCTAAATCACTTGAAACTGATGTAGTATAACTGTAAAAAGCTGACAGGAAAATATCACCTGAGCATCTCTATGTAAAAAAGGAAGATATTTTACCTCACAATCTCCTCAGCTCAGCAGAGTGAGTTCTGTGTAAAAAGTTATACTCAGCTGCTCCCAGCTGCAGGTAAAAAAATTAAAAAAATGAAGAAATGAACAGCAGCCAATCAGCATCAGCAGTGCTGAGGTCATGAACTCTTACTGTGATCTCATGAGATTTGACTTAACTCTCATGAGATTTCATAGTAAGCTTCCTTTACCTGATTGGTGAAATAATTTGAGAGTTCACGATGCTCATCCTTTCAGTTGTCCCGGGACAGACATACTGATATGCTGCTTAGAAATCCTTTACAATGGGAGGTGGCTACTGAGGAACTTTTGAGGTAAAATATCTTTCTTTTTTACATAGAGATGTTCAGGAGATATTTTCTAATCAGCTTTAAACATTTGGGTATTATGGCCCTTTAACTAGGCAATAAAACATGATTATTACTTACTTTTGTTATATGAGCTAGCTCCATATGATTACATACAAATTGGTGAGTCATTACCCATTTACTCAATTTAGGTCAAATATCTATCTTTTTATTATGTATTTCATTTGCTGTCTTATTCACTTTAAAAAGTCATCTGAACGCCAACTTCTATCTTTCAACTACAAGTGATGTATGTTTAAAGCAGTCACAAATGTATCCATGTTTCTCTGTGGGGCAAATGAAATGGATGACAGAGCTTCATGTTTATAGATTTAAACACCTATAAAAAAAGACTATGGGCAAAATGTGTCATATTTGCAGGCAGCGAGGTTCACAAGTATTCCTTTCCGCCTGCATCTGCCACTAGCAGAGCTTGTCAATCACCACGGGCGAGTGAACAAGTGATTGATATCGCCACCTCTAAGGTGACGAAGAGACAAAAAAAGCAGCTTTATCTTCTTAAACACGAAGCAGCCGGCTCGCTCATACTAGCCTGCTCCTCATAGCTTAATAAGCAGCAAATGCAGCTTCACAGACATACACCGAGTAGATTTTAGGGGGCCAATTTATCATAGTGTGAGCGGACATGATACGATGTAGCGTATTATGTCCGCTGCACATCGATAAATGCAGACAGCATACGCTGTCAGCATTTATCATTGTACAAGCAGTTCTTGTGATCTGCTTGTGCAATGCCGCCCCCTGCAGATTCGCGGCCAATCGTCCGCTAGCAGGGGGTGTCAATCAACCAGATTGTATTCGATCAGGTTGATTTCTGTCCGCAGCCTCAGAGCAGGCGGACCAGTTAAGGAGCAGTGGTCTTTAGACAGCTGCTTCATAACAGCTGTTTCCAAGCTACATTCAGAGTTTGATAATTTGGCCCCAATAGACATAAGACTAATAAGAAAATGCAACCATTTTACTATTACACAATTACTTGTAGTCAATGCATTGCTGACCCAGAGCTGAATTTGGCTAATGATGGTGGCTATGCACATATGCTGCTTCTGATTGGCTCAGTGGCAGTGTTCAGCTCAGCACCAGCAGTGCATTGCAACCCCAGAGCTAATTTCAACCATGTATTTATCCCCTTTTACACAGTTCTGTGCAGAACACTATTTCTGAGAAATATCACTGTTTATCGGATACAATTAGAAATGTAATCACCACAGCAGATTACTAAGAAACTGAAGCATTCTAAACCGCACTAATCCACTTCATTCAGTTGATATGGTTTTTACATACAAAATCGTAAATAATCCTACAAACAGAAAAAACGTTATACACCAAGCTCTTGACTGGAATATGCACTTGATATTTTCAGTAGCAGCACAATGCAATACATTTATTATGTGACAAAACAGAAATTGCACAATTAGAAATGGAAATGCCACAACACAACGAATAAACAACCCATTCATTTGTAGTAGATATTTAACCCAAAACTGTTAAAACAGTTACAATGAAAACAGCAAGAGTCTAAGGGCGTTATTCACAAAGAGATGAATTGCAGGTGAATTGTAGGTGATTTGAAATCTTTCATTAACTATGAACTATGGGCAAGATTACATATGCGACACCGGTTTTTAGTAGCACATATACAGCACCACATATAAATGCAGCGTGTATATTTCACCCGTAGCCTACAATTTTTACTATCATAAGCTGACATAGAACCGCTTCGCAAATCAGTATCACATATTCAGCGCAAGGACTTACACTGTGAAAATTAAGACATTTTACTCCTTTTTCACCTCGCCACACATAGGCAGGCGCAGCAAGACTTGCGCTGAGTATGTGAGCACCTTAACCCCCTGAAAATAGTAACTAACACCTAAAGCATGCGCAATATCTACCTGTCAACCGTCATCCCCCCACCGCAATAACTAATAAGCTATATTAACCCCTAATTCGCCAACCCCCACATCGCAAAAACATTGCAAAACATCTAATTAACTTATTAACTCCTAATCCGCCAACCCCCACAACGCTATATACCTAATAAAGTTATTAACCTTGCATTCCTATTGGCTGATTTGAGTCTTCAAATTCAAATCAGCCAATAGGATGAGAGCTACCGAAATCCTATTGGCTGACTTGAACAGCCAATATGATTTCAGTAGCTCTCATTCTATTGGCTGATTTGAATTTGGAGACTCAAATCAGCCAATAGGAATGCAAGGTACCCCATATTTAAACGCGTACCTTGAATTCAATCCTCAGTGTACGGCGGTGATCGTACGAAGAAGATCTCCACGCTCCATGACTCCGTGATCGCCAGTCTTCAGTTCCGCCATCATCGGTCTTTAGTTCTGCGGTCACAGGTCTTCAGTTCTGCACTCCCCGCTGGCTTGTTCCTTGAAGACGATAGAAGATATCGCTGCTTGGAAGAAGACTTCACAGCCGGACTTCAGGAACCGTGAGTACCTATCTGGGGGTTAGATTTAGGCTTTTTTTTATATTTTTTTGGGGGTTTGTTTTTTTAAGATTAGGGATTTAATGGGCCTTTGAAAAAGAGATGAATACCCTTTTAAGGGCAATGCTCATACAAATGCCCCTTTAGGGGCGATGGGTAGTTTAGGATTTTTAAATATTAGTTTTTTTTATTTTGGGGGGTTTGGTGGGTGGGGGGTTTTATTGTTAGAGGGGGGACTTAGTATTTTTTAAGATAAAAGAGCTGTTTAACTTAGGGCAATGCACTACAAAAGGCCCTTTTAAGGGCTATTGGTAGTTTAGCATTAGATTAGGGGTTGTTTTTATTTTGGGGGTCTTTTTTATTTTCATTGGGATTAGGTTTAATTTTTTTATTTTTGATAATTTGGTTTATTATTTTATGTAATGTTAGATTTTGTAATCTTAGATTAATTTAATCTTAGGTTTTTATTTTATTTACAGCACTTTATGAATTGCCGGCGAGGTATATGTGATACCCAGATGTATGAGGTTAAATTACGGGCGGCACGGGTTTCAGCAGTTGCTTTGAAGCTTGCGCCGTATATGTAATATCGCCCTATGAATGGTCATACCCACTGAGTATCTCCTGCAAGAAGAGCTGAGTTAGCCCTTCACATTGCATAGTTAATGCTGCACACAATTCCCCTGCAGTTCTCCTATTTTGAAATGTCTCAATTCATTTGCCATTCACCTCTCAATAAACAGAACCCTAGGTGTGTTCTTGCAGCAGGTAACCAGTGAACTACACCAACAGGATTATCTATCCATCAATAGTCCTGCACAAGTTCCTATCCCTTAGATCAGGGAAATTAACAACGCTCAGACTGGAGATATGCTTATGATTAATGAGGGCCAGCAATTGGTTCTAACATAGACAAGATATATATATACAGTATATATATATATATATATATATATATATATATATATACACACATACATACATACACACACACACTATATTTATACACATATCCTCTAAAAAAAAGCCTGGCAACTAATGTGGAGGGGTCTACATATGGGTGATGTAATTAGCTGTTGAGTTTGCAGCTCCTAAGTGGAACTATATGTGAGTTTTTATTTATATTTTTTGCATTTGAATGTTCCATTAGTCTTGCATGTATTTTGCTTCTTCTATAAATCTAATATTGTATTTTTTTCAATTTCCCCTAAACAGGCAAGAATGTGTCCTGTAACATGCTACACAGTGATTGTTTGATCAGTGCAAGAGTTAATTTATATCTGTCCCTAAGTGACCACAGAAAAGGAGATAGGATAAACACCATCAAACAGATTTCAAGGGTTATGTCTGTGAACTGCTGACAGCAAATATTTTTAACAAAATTAGAATTTGAAATGCTTTTAAAACATTGCAGAACTTTTGCAAGGCTAAACTGAGATGTTGATATGCATCTATTGTCTCTTTAATATAATTGCTTTTAGAAATATACAGATATTAGCACTTACACAATGTTATCAGCTAACCGATAGTTCATTTCTTACCAAGCTTGTATATTCTCTAATGTAACTGCATTTTTATTACACAAGACCAGTAATGTAGTCCACCACCAGAGAGGGTAAACACTAACAGGAGTCACTATCAGAACTCCTAATCAATAATTCAGATACGACAAAGTGTAGCAGCATCACAATATATTCCAAACAGTTTATTAACGGTAATACAAATACAAGCACAGGCAAAGTTTCAGGATTGTTCCCTTAATCATGCCATACTCATAATGCCACTTTTCCACACATTTATATCACAAGAGGGCGGTGATGCAACCAGGTTAACCCTTAATATCCTATACATGATACTTAACACTAATCACAGCGCCACCTACCATCCATTTAAAAAATTTAAACTAGAACAAGAGGTCATGCATACACCATAAACCAAATACATAACATTTTTTCTTATTAACCTTAACATTAAAATATATAGATAACAGGTCAGTTAACAATTCTCAGCAGTTTTTAACCAAATAATGAAAAAAAGTTTAGAAAAATAAATTGACAAAAATACATTTATAAAAATACTTACATATTCAAGTCTTTGTTCATGCCCTGTGGTTCCAAGGTGTCAAATGTAAAAATACGAAATGCCTCACATTGTTTTAAACGTATTTCCAACTCTTCTCAACTTAGGGACACAATCAATCACTTAAAACCGTAACTGACTAATGAAATGACCTGCAGAAATGAAATGGTGGGCTACTGGGCGTCCATATTCTTAATACGGATATTACTTTTATGTTCTATAATTCTAACACCAATCTTTCTAGTCGTCTCCCCTATATAGGCCTACCCACATGGGTATTTAACCATATATATAACATAGCTCAACGTACAAGTGAAAAAAACTATAATGGCAAATTTCTTGCCTATTAGAGGCTGAAAGAAACAATGACCTTTTAACATATTGTTACAGCAAGAATAAATGAGGCAGGAAAAACAACCAGGGTTCTTCATGGTTATATATTAACCTTTCTATTCTTTTCCTAGGGCCCAAATCAGTTCTTAATAGTTTATCTGTAATGTTCTTACCCCTTCTTATATGCTGGCATAGGTAAAGTCTGAAATATCTGGGATTTGGGGATTACATGTCCTTAAAATCTCCAAATGTTTTCTAACAATTCCATAAATTTCATTACTTTGTGAATTAAAATAGAAAACAAAACCAACCTTTTACATTTATATTCCTTTTTAGTTTTCTTGATTAGTGACTCTAGGAATTCTAATCTCAACACCTCCTTTATTTCTTTCTCAATCAATGAAACTGGATAACCTCGTCCCACAAATTTTTGCCCCATTTTATTATCGGTTATTTGTAGAGCGCCAACAGATTCCGCAGCGCCATTTCAACCAACCTTTGTTGTACATCAAACTTATCTGATACTATTCTATGCACTGGGAGTAATGGACTCCTGGGTAGTAATTTCAATAAAAGGAAATGTATGTGCACTATCGAACTGCAAGATACTATTGTGATTTGTGATCTTTCTATATAAATCTGTCTTTATGATATTTATTTTATTTACAGTGGTGTCTAAAAAAATCAACTTTTTCCTCACTATAGGTCAACTTAAACTTAAAGGGACACTGAACGCAATTGTTTTCTTTCGTGATTCAGATAGAGCATGAAATTTTAAGCAACTTTCTAATTTACTCCTATTATAAAATTTTCTTCATTCTCTTGGTATCTTTTTTTGAAATGCAAGAATGTAAGTTAAGATGCCATCCCATTTTTGGTGAACAACCTGGGTTGTTCTTGCTTATTGGTGGATAAATTCATCCACCAATAAAAAGTGCTGTCCAGAGTCCTGAACTAATAAAAAAGCTTAGATGCCTTCTTTTTCAAATAAATATAGCAAGAGAAAGAAGAAAATTTGATAATAGGAGTAAATTAGAAAGTTGTTTAAAATTGCATGCTCTATCTGAATCACGAAATAAAACATTTGGGTTCAGTGTCCCTTTAAAGGGACATGAAACATAATTTTTTTTCTTTCATGATTCAGATAGAGAATACAATTTTAAACAACTTTCTAATTTACTTCTATTATCTAATTTGTTTAATTCTCTTGGTATCATTTGGTGAAGGAGCAGCAATGCACTAATGGTTTCAAACTGAACTCATGGGTGAGCCAATTACATCCAGATATATTAATGCAGCCACCAATCAACAGCTATAACCTAGGTTCTCTGCTGCTCATGAGCTTGCCTAGATAAACCTTTCAGCAAAGGATAACAAGAGAAGGAAGCTAATTAAATAATAAACGTAAATTGGAAAGTAGTTTAAAATTGTATTCTCTTCTCATCTGTCTTGGCAGCTAGGTACTTAATCTTCAAAAAATGGAAATCAAGAGAGATCCCAAGTATCCCAGAGATTAAAAACTACCTGAAGAAGCAATGTATATTGGAACAAAGGGATACCAATATAGATAATGAATCAGATATTAGACAATTCTTTAATAAATGGGGAACATTTATCAAGTCTTTCCCGACTACCGATATTGACTATATGATATTCCTGTTCACAAACTCAGACTTAGTACTCCTGGGTATTTGGTAAATATCATTATGGACTGATAGTGAGAAAGGAGCTGATGTATTTTCCTACCCTCCCCCCCTGTTTCCTTTCCTTCTTTTCCTGCCTTATTTAAAAAATAAGAAAAGAGAAAAAAGATTATTTCTTTTATATTTTTTTTTGTTCTGTTTTTCGGGAAGGGGGTATAATAGAAATTAAAATGATCTCAGCAGTGTAAAGTAGAATTACAAGGTCATTCCGGTTAAGTTTTATTGATTTAATTAAGTTGCGATTTAAAACAATGTTAATGTTATATTTTGTTTGTTTGGTATGACATTGATTATGGGCCTTGCATGGCGCAAATTATTTGTCTATTTTTTCTATACCGCTGGTTCTAAAATAAAGGATTTAAAAAAAAAAAAAAAAAAATTGTATTCTCTATCTGAATCATGAAAGACAAATGTTGGGTTTCATGCCTCTTTAATGTGCCTGGACTATTTAAATCTGTAACAAAATGTAACAGGGATTCAATCTCGCCAAGCCGAATACCGAAAATATCATCAATATAGCACCACCAAGTGGCACCACATTAAATGAACAAATTATGACAGAACATAAATAAACTGTCTGGAATATATTGTGGCGCTGCTACAGTTTGTTGTAACTGCATTTATATTAGCAATATAATAAATGTAGGCAAAACAAGTATCTCAGAGGAAGTAAAGGGACAGTAAAGTCAAAATTAAACTTAAATGGCTTTTTTAGAACATGAAAATGTAAACAACTTACCAATTTTCTTTCATTATTAAATTTGCTTAGTTCTCTTGGTATCCTTTGTTAAAGAGTAATCCTAGCTGAGCTCAGGAGTGTGCACGTGTCTTTAGCCATCTGCTGCAGTGTTTGCATAGAGATGATGTACATAGTTGTAAACGCTGCTGCCATAGAATAATAAAAACACGCGCACACTCCTAAGCTCCTATCAGCTTACCTAGATTTGCTCTTCAACAAAGGATACCAAAGAACAACGCACATTTGATAATAGAAGCAAAATGGAAAATTGAATTTCTATCTAAATAATGAAGGTTTAATTTTGGCTTTACTGTCTCTTTAAATGTGTCTTCTCTAACCTAACATGTCAGGACATAATGGGCTGATCTGTCTGATATTTATAAAGTTCTCATCTCTATTTGCCGACTCTAAAAAACTCATGATCATTTTCTCTTAATTACTGAACAAAGAATATTAAGATAGTCAGTTTTACATTTGACAGCAAAAGCATATCATTTGCATTTACAAGGCTGTGTACAGTCCCAGCAAGTTAAATGGAGCTGACATGTGATAGCTTTGCTTAACTGGAAAACACCTCAAGTATCAAATTCTCTGCAAGTCCCTTAAAGAGATATAAAGCTCTTTTCTGTATCAGTAAGACAAAAATGACTTTTCTTTTACAAAAGTATGAATCCTTCCCACCCTCTTGTGTAGCTTCATACATCAGTATTGCTAAATATAACCTTGTCAGAGAGTTTTCCAGCTACTTACCCTTCACTTGAGAGCTATCTAGAAACGCCAGGCAGTTTCCAGAATGGAAGGATTTATGTTTCTCCATAGTCTCTAGCAACAGCTAAAGGTTTCTACAAAACTTTTCTAACAGTCATTGCAAATAAAATCAGCAAGGGATTATAAAAATAAAAAATAAAATCAGAGAGGGATTATGATAATAATAAACAGCATTCCACTGTGTCCTATCACAACCGCTTGAAATGAAGGTCTTTCGGAGGGCTGGGAGACTTGTGTGAAGTCTGTAGCGATTCTTGCAGAAGCTGATATGAACCCAAAGCAGATCGCAGTGAGAGCCTCAACAGGTGAAAGTCTGTGTTGCGGGTAAATTGTAAGTCTGCGTGTTTTCCATTGCTGCCTCTGCTACACATAGCTACAATTACTCGTTGTGAATTAGACTGTTTAATGGAGTGCAGAATTACATTTCCATTTCAGATATTCCTGTGTTGTGAGATCCAAAATTAAACCACAAAGCTACATATATTACATAGATCAGTGGCCTCACAAAATGAGGGCGATAAATACCAAAATAAACATGGTATCATTCTTTAAACATACATTTGATTAAAGAGATATTAAAGGGACATATTGGTTGTATAACTATGTATTTAACTCATTTGTGGGGTTTAAAAAATTATAAAGCCCACTTTAAAGTAGTAACACACTTACGGTGATAGTAGGAATAAGGCTCATGATTGGTTCATCACCCAGAGTTTATTTTAGAATTGGAGCTGATTTTCAGAATGTATTTAACCATTTTGCAGAGGTTAACGACATAGTTATATGCAAGCAATGGTGAGACAATATAATGCTCTAACATATTAGATCATTTTATTTTTATAATTTGATGTCTCTTTAAATGAATGTGCAAAAGTTAATGCATTCCTTTAAAGGGATATAAAATTGTGTAGGGCTATATATATTAACATTTTAGCCTTTAACAAATAATACCAAGAGAACAAAACAAATATGATGATAAAAGTAAATTGGAAAGTTGTTTAAAATTGTATGCCCTATCTGAATCATGAATGTTTAATTTTGTCTTTACTCTTCCTTTAAAGGGACACTGTACCCAAAAAAATTCTTTCATGATTCAGATTGAGCATGAAATTTTAAGCAACTAACTAATTTACTCCTATTATCAAATTTTTTTCATTCTCTTGGTATCTTTATTTAAAATGCAAGAATGTAAGTTTAGGTGCCGGCCCATTTTTGGTGAACAACCTGGGTTGTCCTTGCTGATTGGTGGATAAATTCATCCACCAATAAAAAAATTGCTGTCCAGAGTACTGAACCCAAAAAAAGCATAGATGCCTTCTTTTCAAATAAAGATAGCAAGATAACAAAGAAAAATTGATAATAGGAGTAAATTAGAAAGTTGCTTAAAATTTCATGCTCAATCTGAATCATGAAATAATTTTTTGGGTACAGTGTCCCTTTAAGTGGCCTGCAGAGTACTCATAAAGGTTATATGGTGCATGCTATTAAAGCACATTTGCGTTTTTGCAAAAAGTGTGCTTGTCTCACTGTGCATAAAGAGGCCATAAAGCAAAATATATAACTTAAGTTTGCAGGGAATAGTGGGTTAAAATAGGGTTGTGAGTAAATTCCATAGTTTTGGTGGGACAGCCAGGTGACAAGTATCTTCTTGGAATAAAAATGGCCATAACTGTGACCTAAACATGTCATAGGCAATATAACAATGCTGCTGCTATCTATTTCACTTGTTTGATATTAATATCCACTTGTTTTTGTGTTGTTTTACAGTGACTAATAACGCTTTCAGTTAAATGTAAACTGAATTTGAGCTCCCCCTTCTGATAGGCATTTGAAACACTGCAAAATGCACTTGATAGACACTACGATTTCAGGGGGGAATAGAGGAAACTAGATGCTTTAGTATATAATATATAACCAGCAATTAAAACCATGAGAAAACAGACTTTGTCCCTTAAAGGATCATTAAATACAGAAGAATTGCATAATCAATAAATACATATGACAAAGTCAATAAAGACAATGCAATAGCCTTACTCCAATTTTAAATCAGCAGATCTTTTTCTGACAAATTTTAAAATGTATTTCAATGTGCTGCCCCTGTATTATGTGACAGTACTAAGTTAATCCAAGACTCATATACGTATACACTGTGAACTCTTGCACATGCTCAGTAATAGCTGGGGCCTCACAAAGTGTGTATATAAAAGCTTTGCGAAAAATTTGATAATTGTAGTAAAATGACAAATATCTTAAAACTTCATGCTTCATTAATCTTTATTTTGATTTTAGGGTTAATTTTTACTCAATATATTTCAAACATACCTAAGTTTATGAGCATCTGGAAGAAGGGGGGAAGTCATGAGGGAAAAGCCCCCCCCCCCCGAAAATCTGTCCTTTCTATCCTAAGTACCCATTTCTTTGATGCTAATAAGACATTGTTTTTAAAATGATGTACATCACATTCAAGCAACACACAAATCATGATTCAGATTTTAAACACCTTTACAATTTACTCCTATTGTCAATTTTGCTTCTTTGTCTTTGTATCCTTTGTTGAAGAGGCACTACTAGGAGCTAGCTGAACACATTGGCAGGGATGAATTTGCCGATCTATACATGGTTTTCCACGCTGGCACTCACAGAGGCAACCCTCATTAAATTCTATTTATAAAAGGTGCTGTTCCTCCGAGTGGCGAGATGTCTCCTATAGAAATAATGAGAGTTTTCTGCTATGTAAAAGTTTGCAATGGAGGACAAAGTACAAAGGGAGAACCCGGCGTATGTTTAAACTTTAATATTACGCCTAATACAAATCAAATTACGCTGTTTTCAGTGCACTGTACATTCAAATCGCTGTTATTTTTGTATGCATAGGTTTTCCTTTCAGAGTTATAAGTGTTTTGAGTATTTTGATAAAAGCTCACCATTTTTTAATTTGTGAGAAAAAACAGTGAGATCTGTAGGGTGAAAATGTTTAGAGAATTAAGCAGGTGTTTGATAGACAATTTCATACTTCATCAATACAATATGGTTTCATGGTATAAAATAAGGTTCTTTATGTTCGACAATACAGAATATTCTTTGTCATCTTAATCATATTGCAATTTGATATGTGTCAAAGAGTATCTGTGGCAGCATAAGGCTCGAAATCATTTTCTGTATTGTGATTATTACTTTGTATTGGCTTTAAATCTCAATTAAAAAAATAAAATAATTCTCTATGTGCCAGATTATGAATGGAGCACTATTTAGCACTTTCGCTCCAGCACTAACTGTGCAAGAAGTAAACTTTTTGCATGCGTCGGGTTGCGCTCATATTAAAAGTTGAAAGTAAAAAGTTATTACTCGCCCACTAACCCCATGTGTGCAAAAAGCCAAATTTAGAATATCACACATGCGATAACCTATTCCCCCATAGAAGTCTCGATGCAAAAAAAGTTAGGGGAAAAAACACCCCAATCGCACGCTAACCCGAAGGCAAATTCTCAAGTGTGCTAACCCAACATAAAAATATGAATATTTCACATTCAAATGTTCTTCACATACAGGGAGTGCAGAATTATTAGGCAAGTTGTATTTTGAGGATTAATGTTATTATTGAACAACAACCATGTCCTCAATGAACCCAAAAAACTCATTAATATCAAAGCTGAATAGTTTTGGAAGTAGTTTTTAGTTTGTTTTTAGTTATAGCTATTTTAGGGGGATATCTGTGTGTGCAGGTGACTATTACTGTGCATAATTATTAGGCAACTTAACAAAAAACAAATATATACCCATTTCAATTATTTATTTTTACCAGTGAAACCAATATAACATCTCAACATTCACAAATATACATTTCTGACATTCAAAAACAAAACAAAAACAAATCAGTGACCAATATAGCCACCTTTCTTTGCAAGGACACTCAAAAGCCTGCCATCCATGGATTATGTCAGTGTTTTGATCTGTTCACCATCAACATTGCGTGCAGCAGCAACCACAGCCTCCCAGACACTGTTCAGAGAGGTGTACTGTTTTCCCTCCTTGTAAATCTCACATTTGATGATGGACCACAGGTTCTCAATGGGGTTCAGATTAGGTGAACAAGGAGGCCATGTCATTAGATTTTCTTCTTTTATACCCTTTCTTGCCAGCCACGCTGTGGAGTACTTGGACGCGTGTGATGGAGCATTGTCCTGCGTGAAAATCATGTTTTTCTTGAAGGATGCAGACTTCTTCTTGTACCACTGTTTGAAGAAGGTGTCTTCCAGAAACTGGCAGTAGGACTGGGAGTTGAGCTTGACTCTATCCTCAACCCGAAAAGGCCCCACAAGCTCATCTTTGATGATACCAGCCCAAACCAGTACTCCACCTCCACCTTGCTGGCGTCTGAGTCGGACTGGAGCTCTCTGCCCTTTACCAATCCAGCCACTGGCCCATCCATCTGGCCCATCAAGACTCACTCTCATTTCATCAGTCCATAAAACCTTAGAAAAATCAGTCTTGAGATATTTCTTGGCCCAGTCTTGACGTTTCAGCTTGTGTGTCTTGTTCAGTGGTGGTCGTCTTTCAGCCTTTCTTACCTTGGCCATGTCTCTGAGTATTGCACACCTTGTGCTTTTGGGCACTCCAGTGATGTTGCAGCTCTGAAATATGGCCAAACTGGTGGCAAGTGGCATCTTGGCAGCTGCACGCTTGACTTTTCTCAGTTCATGGGCAGTTATTTTGCGCCTTGGTTTTTCCACATGCTTCTTGCGACCCTGTTGACTATTTTGAATGAAACGCTTGATTGTTCGATGATCACGCTTCAGAAGCTTTGCAATTTTAAGAGTGCTGCATCCCTCTGCAAGATATCTCACTATTTTTGACTTTTCTGAGCCTGTCAAGTCCTTCTTTTGACCCATTTTGCCAAAGGAAAGGAAGTTGCCTAATAATTATGCACACCTGATATAGGGTGTTGAAGTCATTAGACCACACCCCTTCTCATTACAGAGATGCACATCACCTAATATGCTTAATTGGTAGTAGGCTTTCGAGCCTATACAGCTTGGAGTAAGACAACATGCATAAAGAGGATGATGTGGTCAAAATACTCTATATATCTGATGGTATTTTGGTACAATATCTATATATATATATATATATATATATATATATGTGTATATATATATATATATATATATATATATATATATATATATATATATATATATATATATATATATATATATATATAGATAGCTATTTACAGATATATAGGAATGTCTATTTAGAAATACAAAGAACATATTCTGCTATATGCAGAACATTGGAATGTGACATATTTACTGTAAATACACAGTATAAGACTTAGCTGACATGATCATAATATACTTTTAAGTATCTATAGAAGGGTTGGCCAACTGTAACCTGTGTGCACTTTCCCTGGCAGTTAAACCCCAGAATAACCAGTGTGCACTTTCCCTGGCAGTTAAATCCCAGAATAACCAGTGTGCACTTTCCCTGGCAGTTAAAACCCAGAATAACCTGTGTGCACTTTCCCTGGCAGTTAAACCCCAGAGTAACCTGTGTGCACTTTCCCTGGCAGTTAAACCCCAGAGTAACCTGTGTGCACTTTCCCTCACAGCTAACCCCAGAGTAACCTGTGTGCACTTTCCCTCACAGCTAACCCCAGAGTAAC
Source organism: Bombina bombina (assembly GCF_027579735.1). NCBI lineage: Eukaryota > Metazoa > Chordata > Amphibia > Anura > Bombinatoridae > Bombina > Bombina bombina. The sequence continues at coordinate 249,349,844 of NC_069503.1, forward strand.
CTGTGTGCACTTTCCCTTGCAGTTAAACCCCAGAGTAACCTGTGTGCACTTTCCCTCACAGCTAACCCCAGAGTAACCTGTGTGCACTTTCCCTCACAGCTAACCCCAGAGTAACCTGTGTGCACTTTCCCTTGCAGTTAAACCCCAGAGTAACCTGTGTGCACTTTCCCTCACAGCTAACCACAGAGTAAACTGTGTGCACTTTCAATGGTAGCTAACGCCAGAATAACCTGTGTGCATTTTCCCTGGCAGCTAATCCCAGAATAACCTGTGTGCATATTCCATGGCAGCTAACCCCAGAGTACCCTGTGTGCACTTTCACTAGCAGCTCACCCCAGAGTAACCTGTGTGCACTTTCACTGGCAGCTAACCCCAGAGTAACCTGTTTGTATTTTCACTGGCAGCTAACCCCAGAGTAACCTGTGTGCATTTTCACTCACAGCTAACCCCTGAGTAACCTGTGTGCATTTTCCCTCACAGCTAATCCCAGAGTAACCTGTGTAAACTTTCCCTCACACCTAACCCATAAAAATATGAACACATTCCAATGTTCTCCACATAGAAGAATATGTTATATTTATTCATAAATACATATTTTTATATATCTGATGGTATTTTGGTACAATATATATCTATATATATATCTATATATCTATATCTATATCTATATATATATATATATATATATATATATATATGTATATATATATATATGTATAGCTATTTACTGATATATAGGAATATCTATTTAGAAAACATATTCTGCTATATGCAGAACATTGGAATGTGACTTATTTACTGTAAATACACAGTATAAGACATAGCTGACATAATCATAATACACTTTTAAGTATCTATAGAAGGGCTGGCCAAATGTAACCTGTGTGCACTTTCCCTGGCAGTTAAACCCCAGAATAACCTGTGTGCACTTTCTCTGGCAGTTAAACTCCAGAGTAACCTGTGTGCACTTTCCCTCACAGCTAACCACAGAGTAACCTGTGTGCATTTTCAATGGTAGCTAACCCCAGAATAACCTGTGTGCATTTTCCCCTGGCAGAATAACCTGTGTGCATTTTCCCTGGCAGCTAACCCCAGAATAACCCGTGTGCATTTTCCCTGTCAGCCAACCCCAGAATAACCTGTGTGCATTTTCCCTGGCAGTTAACCCCAGAGTAACCTGTGTGCATTTTCCCTGGCAGTTAACCCCAGAGTAACCTGTGTGCATTTTCCCTGGCAGTTAAACTCCAGAGTAACCTGTGTGCACTTTCCCTCACAGCTAACCCCAGAGTAACCTGTGTGCACTTTCCCTCACAGCTAACCCTAGAGTAACCTGTGTGCACTTTCCCTCACAGCTAACCCCAGAGTAACCTGTGTGCACTTTCCCTCACAGCTAACCCCAGAGTATCCTGTGTGCACTTTCCCTCACAGCTAACCCCAGAGTAACCTGTGTGCATTTTCCCTCACAGCTAACCCCAGAGTAACCAGTGTGCACTTTCCCTCACAGCTAACCCCAGAGTAACCTGTGTGCATTTTCCCTCACAGCTAACCCCAGAGTAACCTGTGTGCACTTTCACTGGCAGCTAACCCCAGAGCAACCTGTGTGCACTTTCCATGGCAGCTAACCCCAAAGTAACCTGTGTGCACTTTCACTGGCAGCTAACCCCAGAGTAACCTGTGTGCACTTTCAATGATAGCTAATCCCAGAGTGGACTGGGTGTAAAATTGTAGCTCTGACTCAGTGCCATACAAAAAGCATGATCTACTAAATACATAAAACAGAGGTGTAAGTTACAGCTAATGGTCAAGAGAAGATAAGCCTAGAAGCCTCACAAAGACCCCTCGAGTGATTGGGCCCTAACATCAGCTTTTCACGTGGGCTTTAAATAAAGCTTGCTAATTGCACCTGTGAGGATGCTGTAGAAATATGTAACCATATACTTTACAGTTGACTGCTAATATCACAATGGTCTTGGTCTACTTGTTTGAAAATTGTCCTATTACTACAGTATACTCAGTAGTATGCATGACATCTGGCCATATTATACAAGCAACCTGTAAAGAGGGGTTTGGCAGGTGATGCTAAATGATAGCAGGGAACACCTACAGCTTTACTTTCTCTTACTACTAAAGCAAACACTGTTTAAACGTCTTCTATCAAATATAGATTGTGCTCAGTCTTCTTTACTAAAACGTTTTTCTAGTCATACAACTGTTATGTTCACTACTTCAGTTTATCTGCTTGAATTCAGGTGATACCTTTTATTTCCCATTTTATTTAAACAGACACTCAAGTCAAAATAAACTTTTATGATTCAGAAAGAGCATGCAGTTTTAAGAAACTTTACAATTTACTTCCATTATCAAATTTTGCACAGTCTTTTTATATTCACATTTTATGGGGAACAAGATCCTACTGAGCATGTGCACAAGCTCACAGGGTATACGTATACTAGTCTGGGATTGGCTGATGTCTGTCACATGATACTGCATATTTGAAATTCAGAGTAAGTGCTATTACATTGTCTTTTTATTATGTACTTGTTAATTATTTAATTCTGATGCATTGAGTGGTCTTTTAACTCCTGCAAAAGGGTTCACCATACTGTTAAGCGCCAACAACTGAGTCCTACTCAAGAACTGAACATCAGAGCGCTAGGTGGTTAACTTTATGTGTTTAACCATTTACAGGTGTTAATCTCTTAATGAAAAATAACAATTATCTAAAAGTTTGTATTTTTTTTACTAATATATCCCTTTAAAGAAAACTGGAGCTGCAAATGTCTGTTTCCTGTCTTGGCTAAGAGATACCTTACCATTAAAATTAAATGCAGACAATTTTAGGTGCCAAGTTTTTCTATTTATTGTTTTTAATGCTTCTGCAATTTTTGTATTTCAGTATATTGCACTGCTGAAAAGGAGATCACAACCCATTGCTAAATAAGCAGAAACAAAATAACTAAAACATTATTGCTGTATTTTAAATATAATAATCAGAATTAAAAAAAATATCTTTGACCAACTGGATCCAAAATGTTTATTACAAGGCTGGATGGTGCTGTATTTTGTATATACTCATCAGATCAAAGGTAAAACATCTCTTTGAATTAATAAAGTCCCAGCTAATGACAGACAGTTATAATGAAGCTCTCGTCAGCTATGTAGAGGTGAGATGATTGTACAAGGTTTAAAGCCTGATTTCCCAGTGTTGGAACTAATGAGGACCTTTCATGATTACTATTTTAGTACTTGTGAAATGAGATAGGAGTGAATTGAATGCCAAGCAGCAGTGTTCTGAATACCCCCTCAATATAGCCAGGAAAAGCAGCATATTATCATTTCACCCTGATTTGGGGATTACAAAAAGGATTCAGAGCTTCAGAATTTGACTGAATGAATTTCTTCTATAAGGAAATTATTCTTTGGTTTTCTAGTGACTGGATAACTTCAGAACCTAAGGTAACTGTATTCTATGAAAGTTTATAGTAATTCTTATTTATTACCAATTGCAGTAGTGATGCCTTTCAGTAGAAAAAAAAGTCAATAAAGTAGTGTTATTTAAAAACATCACAGAAAATGCAAAATGAAATGTTTTAAAGAGCAGTAATGTATAAGTTTCATGCTGGATAGATTGCAAGCTCACAGCTCATATTGTGTGACTAGGCTTACCAGAAGTCCCACTTTTACTGGGATTGTCCCGGTTTGGAGGTGCTGTCCCAGTGTCCCACCCAGTTGTTCATTCTGTTCCAGTAGGGTTGCCACCTCCAGGTTTCAAATCATGTGCCTGGGTTTCAGACCACCTGAAACCCAGACACATTATTCAAAATGACTGGACTGTGACTCTCCAGCATAGTTGGATGCTGGTACTTTGTTACATACAGCCCTGCTTAGCTTAACGTTTGTGTCCTTCAAAGTTTACATTTAGTAATACAGGCTGAGTGAGCAGCATAGGGTTTTTTTTAATTTTGTAGTACTACTTGGTTTATTTTTCTAAGAATTTAACACCCCCCCCCCCCCCAGTGACATTGCCGGTGATACACCTTTAGGGGAATCATATGGGTATGGCTTGGAAGTACAGACAGGCAGGATTTCTGGCCTGGATCTTGCTTTGCTTCATGCAGGATAGCATTTTGGATGTAATCTTCCTGCATTATGGTATAGAGTAGCCTCTTAAACAGCTTTAGCAGGTACGTGTTTGTTTTGTACTTATTTCATTCAATGCTGTATTAATGCCTTATCAGTATTTGGCTCTGTTCCTTAATTAGACACATAAAACACATATTACACTGCAGATATTAAATTGTGAAAGTGATAATTATGCTTGATGTTTGGCATTATTTAGAATCTGAGATTTAGATTAATGATTTATTTGCCATGACAACGTAATGGTGCCTTTTTGACTAGGGGGTGGTGTTATGGTCTATTTAAACTGTGTGATTCATTTGTTTGACTGAGGAAGGGTAGAGTATCCACAAAACATTACACACATAAAAGCTACTACTTTAAAAGGACCGGTAATTGCCATGCCCCCCTTGACCACGCTCCTGACCACACCCCCCTGGCACCGCACCAGGTGGTCCCAGTTTCACCTCTAAAAATTATGGTAAGCCTATGTGTGACGTGATCCTGGATTGCAAACTCTGCATTTACTGCTCTTCTATATATGTCCTGGTTAACAAAGTGAAACCAGCGATCATCTAAACCTGCCTAGAAGCACTAAGCCACACCCATAAACCACTTAGCCACTCCCCTGAACTGCATCAGCTTCTGTGTTAAGTATATTGTGAGTAAAATATGTCATCTGTATTTGTAGTTAATCGGATTATGGTTAATTCACTGTATGAATAAAACTAGGCAGGAAGAGTGAGCACCTTATTATTTATGAAATTATACATTTTATTGAAAACTAGATGTAATTTGAAAATAAATATATTTTCTCAGAGTTATGCAGTAGCACAGTGGTTGCCAACCGCGGTCCTCAAGGACCCCCAACAGTCCTGGTTTTCATTATAGCTGAACCAGTGCACAGGTGAAATAATCAGCTGATGGATGAGAGCAGGTTGGTTACAGATCAGCTGATTACTTCACCTGTGCACTGGTTTAGCTATAATGAAAACCAGGACTGTTGGGGGTCCTTGAGGACCGCGGTTGGCAACCACTGCAGTAGCAGACCTACTCAACAGAGGGCCTTGGTGCATAATTATTTTGGGGCCCCAAAGGTAACTCAGAAGTAAGGAATTGTAATAATATACATGTTGCTCTGTATAATAATTTTGAATATTGTTTTAAAATATATATATATATATTTATTGTTCAATGCCATCTTTCCTAAACAGGACTACTTTACTCATTCATTGGCTTGAAGTACCATTGCAAATTATCTGTTTTGTGCATGAGTAGCATATGCTGCTTGACAGTAATAGAAGTGAAATCATAAAGATTACTGTCTGCTTTCAGGCAGAAACAAACTGAGATATAAACTAGTTGCATGGGATGTGAGCCCACTCCGGTTTAAGAGTGCTGTCAATAGCCATCTTTTGTATGTGCGTAAGAAATGACAAAAGCCTGTGTAACTCTTGTTTGTATCTCAGTTTGTTTGGTTAGAAGCTAGAATGTAGGGCTGTAGGTAGATCCTGACCCGGACCTGGGCCTATTATCATTTGGACAAATGCAGTTTGCTATATATGTATATATATATATATATATATATATATATATATATATATATATATATATATATATATATATATATATATATATATATATATATATTATTTTTATTTAGATAGATAGATAAAACTTTAGTAGAATTTTCTTTAGCCATCTAACAACGAATAAGAAAATTACAAATAGGATGTATTTTATATGTGCTGTCAGCACAAACCCGGCAGACGTAAGAATAAAAAAGGCATTAGCCAGAACAAATTGTACAGATTATTCATTACCTGGGATAATAATTGACAGAGAACATCACTAATGACTTTTATAATTGCTTTAGAGTAAGGATCACAGGTTCAGCACAGTTTTGTGAAAGCTCCTCCTGTGTTTACAGCTAAGGTTTACCCATTGCTTCTATCCCTGATGACCTTCTCACTCTCTGCGACCAGCAGCTAAATGAGGGTGGCAGATGCTTTATCTAGGTAATTATTTCATTTTACTGCATTATTATGTGAGATATGTATGGTAAGAAATGTAAGTGGATCATCAGGCAATGCAACATTTGAACACCTTATTATTATTATTATCGGTTATTTGTAGAGCGCTATAAGCATAGGCGGAATACAAGGAAACATTTATAGGGATCAGACGGGTAGAAGGCCCTGCCAAGAGTCACACTGTTGGTCAGCTCTAAAGAAGGTGATCTACAAACCCGCATGGCTCTTAGACTTACTAAGGGGGTTCAGTGGATAGCAATGGAGGAGAGGAAACGGTATAAAGAAAAGTTAGTGTAGGTTGTATGCATCCCTGAACAGTAGAGCCTTTAGGGAGCGCTTGAAGTTTTCAAAACTAGGGGAGAGTCTTGTGGAGCGAGGCATAGAGTTACACAAGATAGAAGCCAGTCTGGAGAAGTCCTGTAAGCGGGAGTGTGAGGAGGTAGCAAGAGAGAAGGAGAGTAGGAGGTCATGAGCAGAGCGAAGGGGACAGGAGGGAGAGTATCTGGAGACAAGGTCTGAGATATAGAGGGGAGCAGTGCAGTTGAGGGCTTTGTATGTCAGAGTGAGAATTTTGTGTTTAATCCTGGAGGCAAGAGGAAGCCAGTGAAGGGATTGGCAGAGAGAGAGGTGCAGCAGATGAAGAGCGACATGTAAGGAAGATGAGTCTGGCAGAGGCATTCATTATGGATTGTAAAGGAGCTAGGCTGCAGCTGGGGAGACCAGAGAAGACAGAGTTGCAGTAATCAAGGCGGGAAAGGATGAGAGCATGGATTAAAATCTGATTTCTGTCTTGTGTAAGGAAATATCTAATTTTAGAGATGTTTTTAAGGTGGAAGCGGCAGGCTTTAGCCAAGGACTAAATGTGAGGAGTGAAAGAAAGATCTGAGTCAAGTGTGACCCCAAGACATCGGGCATGCGGGGTAGGGGTAATAATGGAGTTGTCGACAGTTCTAGAGAGATTGGGGGTGGAGATTTTGGAAGAGGGGGGGGGGAATAAGGAGCTCAGTTTTGGAGAGATTTAGCTTTAGGTAGTGAGAGGACATCCAGGAAGAGATGTGAGAAAGAATACAGAGTGCTAAAAATATCAATTCACTTAGGGGGACAGTGTAGTGTAAAATTAGATTTCCCTCGTGTTTCCAATTACTTGTCATATCAGTAGAATAGTATTTTTGTTTATTTTTATATATTAAATAGCTGGTTTCTTTGACACCACAACTCATAAGAATGGACTTAGTTTGCTGAAAAATCAGATCTCCTCATTTTATCACTTTCTGTACACACAGATGCTTCCTTATCTCCTGTATGTATACCAAAGCCCAATAGTTAAAGAGAACAATTGAAAATTAATATTTTAATACTCATGTCCCAGAGGGAGTGTGATTTCTTATGCTGGCTATGTTTATTCAGCTTTACCACAGGCAAAAGCAGCTATTTAAAATACCAAAATAAAAGGTAAAGGCTCTATATGTAACAATTAAATACATTCAAGCAGGCAAAATAGATCATTGGGAACAAATTAAAGGGGAGAAAAAATTGCAGTATACTGTCCCTTTAAAAAATGTACCATGGGGGGCGGAGCTAGCCTAAGAGCAGGGCAGACGTGGTGTGAGAGAGCTCCTGCATGAAATTGCTATAATTGCTGCTCAAAGACACCAGAACACATTGCCCAGGGGTATTATATCTTTGTGTGGTGGCCGGAAGATCTGTAGCAGTGGAAACAGGAGAGATCAGTGTTTTATCCCTACTGCTGAATACACACTTTGAGCTGAGACCGCAAGTGACCATCGGGCGGACCGGAATCCAGAGGTCCCGCAAGCCGCTTCTCCCCTGCGGCATCTAAACAGAGGTCAGGAGTGCCGGTGAGTCAGAGGGACACTGGGGGACACATATGCAGCTGAACAAACGTTATATTAAGGCAGCGGTAAAAAGGCGCGAAAAAACGCCATTGCCGATTGACGTCACAGACAGCTGCAGGGTGAACCCGGAAGAAAGAGTAAAGTTAGCTAAGGGGCAAGACGCAGCAAGGAGAGAGGTGCCAGCACAGTGCAGTTAGACTTGGTGAGCCCTCCGGAGCCTGCAGGTTGAACAGAGGGACATATGACCCATGGATATTAAATCTGAGCCTGCTCTGTGGGTTTATTGAGGGACTTTTCCACTTTACAATTGCCTCATAAATTATCTCAGAGCCCTAGCAAGTACAAAGCTGTTTATAAACATAAAAAATAAACGGTGCAAATCACTTTCAACATAAAATATTTGTCAATAACACCAAACACTTGGACCTACAAATGCAAAATAAAGGGTTATAGAAGTAAAGTCATATCATAGAGCTCCCAATCTTTTGCAAACAAGAACTTATAGACACTCTAAGAACCCATTACCCCTTTGGGTCCACAGCTTAACTCCTGCACATTTTAACAAGCAATCAAGTGTTTTTGTAGTAACAAGTTACTTTATTGTAGCAGAACTGCAGAAGTGACTTTCTCTGACTTTTCCCAGTGTTTTTCTGTCATCGCCCTCTCCCCCCCCCTTTCCTGTCAGCCCTGAGTGGTGGCAGGTCATACCCCTTTTACCCTTCTCCGTGATCATCCTGTGAGGATAAATTCCCTGGGGAGAGGGAAACCACTAAATACCTGCACTCCCTGAAAATCACTTGATAAGCAATTTTGGAGAATAAATAAGTCAATAATTTCCTCAGTTAGCATGTGAAAAACACCCTGATCTGTACAGGGGGAATCAATCTCTAGCTGTCATAATGAAAACAACATCGATGTAAATCCCTATATGTTGTGAAAACAAATTATACCTCAAGTTTCACTATATATAGATTGTCTGCCGGTCTACAACTTTTAAAGGAAAACAAGGATCAGACCAGATCCATTATTAGATTAAATACCCCGCAGCTCTCTGCTCAGCAAGAATCAACCTCTGTAATCAATAAAGGAGGCGCAAACTTTTCATAACCTCATTACTTGCCTTACCTATCCCTAACCACCACTAAGATGGCTTCCAAAAGACCCACTAAAGGGGATAAAACAATAAAATCTGCAGCCGTGTCTCAATTCTTTAAGCCTGCTCCAACAACCAAATCTACATTGGAAACAGAAATGGACAGCAACAACAGCAACACGACAAAAGCCCATTAACAAAAGCCGACCTCAGAAACCTGGTGTCCAAAAAAGACATTGCAGATAATTTTGAAAAATTGTGGGAAAAAATTGACTCCATACATACTTCAGTAACCAGTAGCCTTTCTGAAATTAAATCAGACTTGATGGATATGGGTAATAGGATAGAGACACTAGAAGATCAAAAAGACTCCATGGTGGACCAAAAGGATGAAATGTCTCAAACTATCTCTACACAACAACAGACACTGGAAGAACTCCAAGACAAAATGGAGGATTTGGAGAATAGAAGTAGGAGGAATAATATCTGTCTCAAAGGAGTTCCAGAAGAAGAGGCTCAATCGGAGATACTAGCCTACCTCACCCATCTATTCACCCAGATTACAAATTCTCCAGCTGATTACATTTTTCACATAGAAAGAGCACATAGAGCGCTAAAACCAAAACCCAAACCAGGCCTACCTCCAAGAGACATTATTACCAAATTAACATTCTTTCCGGATAAAGAAAAAATCTTGCAAGCAGCAAGAAAGAACCCAACATATAAATACCAAGGCAATGTAATCCAATTTTATCAGGACCTTAGCGTCAAAACTCTACAGAGGAGAGGAGCCCTACGTCCTCTCACCAGCCTACTTAGAAAACATCAGATATCATATAGATGGGGATTCCCATTTGCCCTGCATATCATGAAAGACTCTAAGACTATCACACTCAAAGAACCAGAAGACATACCAGAGATATGCAGTATATTGGATCTAGAAATTCCTACCATCCCAAACACGATATCTAACCCGGCGAAGAGCAAAGACCCAGACAGACACCCAGATGCTTCAAAGTGGCAGACAATCAACCATAAGAAACAAAAGATAAAAGAAACAAGGGGGAAAATCTCCTAAACCAAACTACAAACAACGTAGGACTGCAACTATGTATCTTATATAGATCTTACTGCATGAATGATAACTGGGAGCAGATGAAAAGCAGCGGATTGGGATAACCCAGATTGCCCTCAGACCATCTGGAGGCAAAGACTCTCTAACTCCCAATTTAATGTAAACGCCTTTTCAATGTTACCTGCTCATAGTGACTTCATGTTACGAGATAAAAACAATAGTTATAAGATGTTGTGGAGATATACCCCCAATGTACAGTGTTTTCTTGTTTTCTTGTTTACTCTAATGATTTGTTACAAGTTATCCTTGAGAAAACCTCATACCGAGGATTTCAGATTATTGTTTTTTATGTTATTGACATTGTGTTCTCTTTCCAGTTCCCTTCCCATTCCCAGTGACGACATGACACAGACCACCAAATTTAACTCTGATTGCTCACAAACTCCAAGAATAAAGTACCAGGGCAGAGATCACCAGGTAACAAACATAATTCTGCAACATGCACACTTATATATAACAACATGACTCCTAACATAAAGATACTGTCCCACAATGTAAGGGGCTTAAACACAGATGTAAAAAGAAGAATGGCGATGTCACAATACACCTCTCTACACGCTAACATCCTATTCCTACAGGAGACCCATTTTCTTAAAGAGAAAATCCCGAAATATTGGGCAAAATATTTCAACACCCATTATCACTCAACAACAACTTCTAAAAAAAGGGGTACATCCATACTTATACACTCTTCACTTAACTTCATACAAGACGATATAATTACAGATAACGAAGGGAGATATCTCATAGTTAAAGGGCGAATATCAGACTTAGAAATCACACTATGCAATATCTATGCACCTAATGAAAATCAACACAGCTTCTTTCAACACATCTCACACTTGCTCACACAATGGTCCCATACCAAAATATTTCTAGCAAGGGACTTCAATATCACCATGAGACCTATTAGCCCAACAGACATTAAATCTCTATCTAATAAACAGGCTAGACATAACCGCATTGTTAAATCAATAAAGGACAGTCTTTTACCTCACTCCCTGATAGAGACTTGGACCACTCTATATGGCTTAACCAACGACACTACCTTCTACTCAGCAGCACACAAGTCTTATATTAGGTTGGACTACAATTTTGTCAGCCAGGTTTTACAGCCTTTATTAAGCAACTCTCAGATTCATGCATGCGTATGGTCTGATAACTCGATCATTACCTTACAGGTGGAGGGATTGAGCGATCCGAATAGAAGTAGAACGTGGACTTTTGACAAAACTTATATTAGTGACCCCCGGACATACGACAGTATACTTAAATTATTAACAGAGTACTGGAACATAAACACAGACACGGTTTCTAACCCTGGAATTATCTGGGCAGCTCATAAGGCAGTTTTAAGAGGGATACTAATCAAAGAAAAAACATTGAAGATCAAGAAGTACAGACAAAACCTAAAACAGCTGCACACAGAGATTGAGGAATTAGAAAGACAACACAGGCTCACTAAAACAAAGGCAATTCAACAGACTCTCCAATCTAAAAAAAACAGCGTTAGCCACACTCCTTCAAACCCAAGCCACTAGATCCATTCAGAAACTTCAGGCACAATATTTTATATTTGCAAACAAACCTGATAGATATATGGCATACAAAATTAGAGAACGAAATAGAGCTTCAACGATCACCCACATTGAGACACCAAATAACAAATTAACCTCACACCCGCAGGAAATAGTAGATACTTTTGCGACATTTTATGGCGAATTATATGATGGGAGAAAGGTCTTACATAACAAGGAGACAGAGACACTCATCTCAGAGTTTTTCACCCACAACTTATTACAAACCATATCTAACGAACAAAGAGAAACATTAAATGCACCCATATCCACTATAGAAGTAATAGGGGCAATTAAAGATCTCAAACCAGGAAAAGCTGCAGGTCCGGATGGTTTTCCGGGCGATTATTATAAGCTCTTTAAATCAGCATTGATCCCGCACCTCATTAAATTCTGTAACTATATTATGGAGGGAGGGGATATTCCACCTGAATTGTTAGCTGCCAAAATCGTAGTAATTCCCAAGCCCGGAAAGGACCACAAAAAATGTCAAAGCTATCGCCCAATATCCCTCATCATGTCAAAGCTATCGCCCAATATCCCTCATCAATCAAGACCTTAAAATTTTTACAAAGATAATAGCTAACCGACTTAAACATATCCTACCCCACTTGGTCCATCCGGACCAAGTGGGTTTTATTAAAGGTAGAGAAGCCCCAGACAATATACGTAGAGTCACCAATTTAATTCAAACCATGAGAGAGACACGGACGCCTTCTCTGCTCCTATCGTTGGATGCGGAGAAGGTGTTTGACCGAATTGATTGGGACTATATGTTCCTAGTACTACACAAGATGGGGTTTCAGGGAACACTCATTAAAGCATTGAAAGCCATTTATTCCTCCCCAGGAGCGCAAGTATCATCGGCAGGATATAAATCTCAACCCTTCCCAATTCGTAATGGGACCAGACAGGGGTGCCCCCTGTCTCCGTTACTCTTTGCCCTATGCATAGAGCCACTAGCCGCCAAAATCCGCTCGCAGGTGGATATAACGGGAGTTAAGATCAATAAAATGGAATATAAGCTGGCCCTTTTTGCGGACGATATACTCTTGACTTTAACAAACCCACTGATATCGCTGCCTAACCTATACCAAAACCTAGCGACCTTTGCTACTATTTCGGGTTTCAGAATCAATGCAGAAAAATGTGAAGCCCTTCCCATAGCGATCCCCATGTAGACTCAGACTTTATTAGAGTCAAATTTTAACTTTAGATGGATGAACCATTCTCTCAAATACCTAGGAATCCACCTCCCTAACTGTCCCACACAGCTATACAAAGTAAATTACATCCCATTATTTAAACAAATTAAAAAAGACTTATTGAAATGGAAGGGTTTTAATTTCTTGTGGTTGGGAAGAGTGGCGGCGGTAAAAATGAATGCTCTACCGAGGATATTGTATTTATTTAGAACCCTACCCATTAAAATAGTGAAAACAGATCTAGAGTTATTACAAAAGGAGATTCAAATATTCATTAGAGGTAACAAAACAAACAGAATAGCGAAGTCAATCTTAAATAGGCATAAAAAACTGTGAGGTATTGGGGCCCCTAATTTAATAGATTACTATAACGCTGCTAGATTAGCACAAGATGTCTTGTTACTGAAGAGATCTAAAGAGATTATATGGCCTAATTTGGAAGCGAATCTGGGTGGGTGGAACGAGAGTGATACAGTTATCTGGGACCCAGAGAAAACACAAACTACTAAAGAGACACTAAGACCTTACACTGAAAATCTCACAGTAACTACTTGGAAACTTGCGAGAATTAAATACAAATTACTCCCAAAACACTCCTTATACATGCCGATAAGATTCATACTGCCTAATGAACTCAGGACTCAAATTAAAAAATGGGAAAATAAAGGCTTATACAGAGTAGCGGATTATTTAGAGGGTGGAAATGTTCTGCCATTTAATCAGCTTCAGACTGTAATACACCCACTGAAATTACACTGGTATATTTATTTACAAATACAATCAGCTATACAAACATATTTGAGAAACCCGAGAGAAAGCAACACCACCCCAATAGAACTCTTTTGTAAGACGCCAGACCGCGATAAGCATGCCATCTCCATCCTATACATAGCCATACAAGCTACACAGACCAATACAAAAACATCAACCATGGTGGCATGGGAAAAGGAACTACTTATTTATAAAGACACTAAGGAATGGGAAACAATATTTCAAAACGCAGAGAAGGGACCTATAAGTGTGGACCTTAAAGAAAATGTTATTAAAACCATTTACCGCTGGTACTTAACACCCATGAGAACTGCTCACATGCACACACAAGGAAATATCTATTGCTACAGAGGATGTGGAGAAGTAGGATCATATAGACATATGTGGTGGGATTGTAGGGAAATCAAAGGGATTTGGAGACATCTATCTACCTTAGTTAAATCCTGGACGAAAATATCGATCTCACAATACAACAGGCCCTTCTGCATGAACATATAAACATATACAATAAACACATCAACACATTTATCAGGATCCTATGCACAATCACAAGGACGTGTATAGCCAGGTACTGGAAAACGGGTAGCCCAACCTGGACGGAAATATATAATAAAATTAATCATACATACATTATGTATGAGATTGCATCGAATACCCTAGACAACAGAGAAACGGTCCAAGCGGTATGGTACTATTGGATAAATAAGTGAGTCCTAATGATGTATGCATACAGGGAAACGTAACTCAAGGTGGTTTATATGATCACAACCGACTTTACTCTTTAAAATACACACAACATAGACTGATAGACAAATCATAAAGATAAAAAAAAGGAGATATGTTGTCACTCCATACCCCCCCCTCCATCCCTACCTCCCTTCAATCTAGTTTTCTTAAATTTACCTTCTCTCAGTGGTATCCTATTTAGCTCTGACTACTTAGAGTGGAGCAGCTATTATTAATTTTATGATGTTATTCTGTTAAATGTTTATATAAGACAAATACAAAACAAGACAGTCTAAAAGTACAATTCTCTTCATAATCAAAAAGAAGAATTCTGGAAATACTGTAAGATCATGGAATTTACATCATACATGAACGGGGACTTCAGGACTCTATTCTTGAAAACTGTGATACCATAGCTCACTACTAGGATTGTAATTTGAATTGAAGGTTGGATAATCATATACTATTGTAAACTTTCTCCCTGAGCCTTCCAACAACTGAGGTACACGGAGAGAAAGGTATGTTTCTTTTTGTAATTGTTTATTTCTAAAAATTAATAAAAATTATTCAAACATAAAAAATGTACCATTATATAAAATAAAATTGCATAATCAGCAAATGCATTATAAAAAAAAACAATGCAACAAAATGTTTATATTCAAATGACCAGTAGATTTTTTTTCCCCCTCACACTTTTATATATTTTTTTTTAATTTTCCTGTCAACTGTATAACGTGACAGCTATAAGCCAATCACAGACTCCTTTTTATACTGTGAACTCTAGCACATACATACTCAAGTAGGATCTGGTACCTCAATGTGTGCACATAAAATACTGTTTGATAATGGAAGTCATTTTAACCCTTAAGGAGAAGGCCATTTTTCAATTGTCTTACCCTTAAAGGGACACTAAACCCAATTTTTTTCTTTCATGATTCAGATACAACTTGTAATTTTAAGCAACTTTCTAATTTACTTCTATTATCAATTTTCTTTGTTCTCTTGCTATCTTTATTTGAAAAGAAGGCATCTCAGCTAAGGAGCCAGCACATTTTTGGTTCAGAACCATGGAGAGCACTTGTTTAAAGGTGCTGTCCAATCAGCAAGGACAACCCAGGTTGTTCACCAAAAATGGGCCGGCATCTAAACTTACATTCTTGCTTTACAAATAAATATACCAAGAGAATGAAGAAAATGTGATAATAGGAGTCAATTAGAAAGTTGCTTAATATTGCATGCTTTATCTGAATCATGAAAGAATTTTTTTGGGTTCAGTGTCCTTTTAAGGACCAGAGCTATTTTTACATTTTTGCGGTGTTTGTGTTTAGCTGTAATTTTCCTCTTACTCATTTACTGTACCCACACATATTATATACCATTTTGCTCGCCATTAAATGGAATATTTAAAGATACCATTATTTTCATCATATCTTATAATTTACTATATATATATATAAATAAATAAATAAAAATATATGATAAAAAAATGGAAAAATAAACATACTTTTTCTAACTTTGACCCCCAAAATCTGTTACACATCTACAACCACCAAAAAACAACCATGCTAAATAGTTTATATTCCTGAGTTTAGAAATACCCAATGTTTACATGTTCTTTGTTTTTTTTTGCAAGTTATAGGGCAATAAATACAAGTAGCACTTTGCTATTTCCAAACCATTCTTTTTCAAAATTAGCGCTAGTTACATTGTAACACTGATATCTGTCAGGAATCCCTGAATATACCTTTACATGTATATATTATTTTTTTTTAGTAGACAACCCAAAGTATTGATCTAGGCCCATTTTGATATATTTCATGCCACCATTTCCCCGCCAAATGCGATCAAATAAAAAAAATTGCTAACTTTTTCACAAACTTTAGGTTTCTCACTGAAATGATTTACAAACAGTGCAATTATGGCACAAATGGTTGTAAATGCTTCTCTGGGATCCCCTTTCTTCAAAAATAGCAGACATATATGGCTTTGGCGTTGCTTTTTGGTAATTAGAAGGCCGCTAAATTCCACTGCGCACCACACTTGTATTATGCCCAGCAGTGAAGGGGTTAATTAAGTAGCTTGTAGGGAGTGTAGGGTTAATTTTAACGTTAGTGTACTGTAGTAGACAACCAAAAGTTTTGATCTAGACCCATTTTGGTATATTTCATGCCACCATTTCACCGCCAAATGCGATCAAATAAAAAAATTGTTAACTTTTTCACTAACTTTAGGTTTCTCACTGAAATTATTTACAATTAGCTTGTGCAATTATGGCACAAATAGTTGTAAATGCTTCTCTTGGATCCCCTTTGTTCAGAAATAGCAGACATATATGGCTTTGGCGTTTCTTTTTGATAATTAGAAGGCAGCTAAATGTCGCTACGCACCACACTTGTATTATGCCCAGCAGTGAAGGGGTTAATTAGGTAGCTTGTAAGTAGCTTGTAGGGTTAATATTAGCTTTAGTGTAGAGATCAGCCTCCCACCTGACACATCCCACCCCCTGATACCTCTCGACCCCCTCAAACAGCTCTCTTCCCTCCCCCACCTCACAATTGTCACCGTCATTTGAAACCCTTAATTTTCTGTAGTGTAGCTGCCCCCAACCCCCTACCCTCCCAGATCCCTTTAGAATTTATTTTCCACCCTCTTCCTCCCTCCACCTCCCTGAGTCCACCTCCACCTCCCTCCCTCTATCTCCACCTGACTAAATGGAGTGCGTCAACGATCCACCAACGATCAGCACCATCGCAGAGTGGCCATCTCTGCATAGGTGTGCCAAAAAAGGTATTGCAGTGATGCCTCAATATCAAGGCATCACGGCAATACCTGTGAACTTTGTGACAAATAAAACCTGTGCCAGAGAAATGCCAACATCCAGTAGTACCATATCTTCTGAAAGGAAGCCCTATTATTTAATGTGTCTGCTGCGGTTTCATATATAGTATAGGTATAACATATCTTATTGTATATTTCCGACCATGAGGGTGACCCAACTGTGATGATAGCAGGATGTGATGTCACTAGCATGTGGGCGGGGCTTAGGTCCGGTGTCTGTGTCGCAGTTAGTTTAGTACAATCAACCTGTCTGGATGTGTATTGCTATGCTCTGTAATAAAATAGAGTTGTACCATCATTGCTGTGTCCTGCATATGTCCTGCATCTCATGACATGGTGTCAGAAGTTCTGGACTACGCTTCTGTTTCTGATGATGACGATGTCAAAGTTTACCCCACCTGAGCCTTTTGACTTTTCTCAGCCTGCAGCTTGGCCCACATGGCGTCAGCGGTTTCAGCGCTTCAGGATTGCATCCAAACTGAACAAGGAGAGTGGTGAAGTACAAGTTAATTCTCTTTTATACTCCATGGGGAAAGATGTAGAGCCAGTGTTCAATGCTTTTACTTTTCAAGAAGGGGAAGAAGTTAACTTTGATATAGTTATGGATAAACTCAGTGCCCACTTTGTGCCCAAAAGAAATGTGATTCATGAGAGAGCTTGTTTTCACAAACGTAATCAGCGTGTGGGAGAATCTGTGGAGTCATTTGTGCGCAGCCTGTATGAATTAGCTGAATTCTGTGAGTTTGGTGTTGCTAAAGAAGAGCAAATCAGAGACAGAATAGTTATTGGAATTGCAGATGCTGAAGTCTCCCTGAAGCTGCAGTTAGAGCCTGATTTAACGTTAGAAGGGGCTATTAGGATGGCCCGCCAGAGTGAACTGGTGAAAAAGCAAAGTGCTGATCTGAGGTCTGAGAGTATTGTGGATGAAGTGCAACAGTCTAGAAAAATTACTAGTGAAAGGAACAGTGTGAGCGGTAGATCAAAAGTATTGGAAAGGCCTAGAAGTGGATGGGCGCAACATGGCCGATGCACACGGTGCTACCGGGCTCATGATCAGAGTGCTATATGCCCGGCCAGAGATAAAAGATGCAGAAAATGTAACAGAATAGGCCATTTTGAAGTGGTGTGTAAAACTGAATACATTAAGGAGATGCAGGTGGACAGTGACCAGGAGGGTCAGGAAGTGTCTTTTGTGGGGTCTGTTGTGGAACGGACAAGCTCAGAGGAAGATTGGAAAGTTACTTTTACTGTAATGGGAGCCAAAGTTGATTTTAAGATTGACACAGGAGCAGATATCACTGTAATGTCTTTTGCTGAATTTATGAAACTGCCTAGACAGCCCCAGCTGGCGAAGGTTACTACAAATGTTCATAGTCCTGGTGGCTGCATTGATTGTGTGGGGAAATTTCTTGCCAGCTGTGAGTACAAACAAAAAAAGTTCACCATGTGGGTGCATGTGATCCGAGGTCAGTGTGTTAACAGTTTATTGAGCAGAAAAGCAGCCTGTGACTTGGGCCTCGTGGCCAGAGTGAATGAGATCTCTGAAGATATGTTTGGCGAGTTGGGCCTGCTGAGCTGCAAACCTGTCCGTATAGCACTTAAAAGTGACGCAGTCCCGTACAGTATTTCTACTCCTCGTAGAATTCCGTTCCCGCTCATGCCTCAAGTGGAGAAAGAGCTCATGCGCATGAAGTCTATGGGGGTTATTGAAGAGGTTGTCGAAGCAACTGATTGGTGTGCCCCCATTGTTCCAGTTGCAAAGAAAAACGGAAAGGTGCGCATCTGTGTGGACCTGAAAAGGTTGAATGAGGCAGTGAAGAGGGAGAGATTTGTGCTGCCGACACTGGAAGATATAGCCCCGAAGTTGGCTGGGGCGAAGTTCTTTTCCACATTAGACGCTTCTAGCGGCTTTTGGCAGATCCCCCTGGATCCAAAGTGCCGCAAACTGACTACCTTTATCACTCCGGTAGGTCGGTTCTGTTTCTGCAGACTTCCCTTTGGGATATCCTCCGCTCCTGAGATCTTTCAGAGGGAAATGAGTTCTCTCCTGAGTGGCCACGTGGGCACAGCAGTCGTCATGGACGACATTCTAGTGTATGGGTCTACAGTGGAGGAGCATGATCAGCGTTTGAGTTGTGTGCTGCAGGCTATCAAAGAGTCTGGGCTGAAGCTGAATAAAGAAAAATGTCATTTTAGGAAAACTGAATTATGCTACTTTGGGCATATCATCAACGGGGATGGCATCAAGCCGGACCCCGAGAAAATTCGGGCTATCGAACAGATGAAAAGCCCTTCTGATGTACATGAGCTGAGACAGATATTGGGCCTTGTAAATTACGTGGGCAAGTTTCTTCCAGATTTATCTACAGTTTTGCACCCTATCACAGAGTTGCTTAAGAAAGATGTTAAAGGTGTGGGGAAATAGTGCGCTGGTTTAAATAAAGTATCAAACCCCTTACAGTGTATTAGATCCTTCAATCTAAAAAGTATTAAGCCGTAAAAGAAGATTTTGTAAGGGCGCTATTAGCTGAAGATACTTGTGTGAAATAATTATTATTTACAATATCTGTGATAATTATCTATAATAAGTATCTAGTGATTAGGTGTACAGTAAATCAAAAAAGCTTCTATCAAAAGTAGAATAATTTATTTGATAACAATAATATTTAAAATTTAAAATTTAGAGACGTCTCTAGCACAATTTGTTAGACATAAAAATAATACTCATTGGTACTTCATGAGAAATATTAGTTTGCTGCTTATTAGTATTTTTAGTCACAGTGGATCTACTGGTGTGTGACTGAGCAATTTCTAAAATCTCTCATGAATTTTTTGGAGTTCAAAGGATTACAAATTAACATCTATTAAAACAGCAATTTAAAATAACACATAACAGCTTGATAAACTTTTGTGTAGAAAATGGAGCTTGAGAAAGGGCTGTGCATAAAAGGAGAATCTGATGTACTTATGTCTCTATATCAGAATAGATCAGTCCTTAGGCTGTTTTTGTATCACAGCGTACTTTCAAAGATACTTTTCATGTCCATATGTATGAACCAAAAGAGAGTCCAATAATCGTATACTGATATTAGCCTTAAATTACAATTTGTAACTCCCATACAAATTTGTACCTTATCGTGTGCGTGAGCAACAACAGGGTATCCTATGCGTCCTGTGGCTCAGTTCTTCTGGCAGTGTCCTCGTGTTGTCGGCGTCTGACGTCACACCCGATGTATGGGGGCTCGACTTGCGCCTGCCAATCACTGCTTGGCGGATCGTTAGTGTACAATGTTTCTTCTTGTATCCAGTATTTTGTACTTCTCAAGTGCCGGTCAGTGGAAATGTGTATTAAAGATGGATTCACCTGCCCTTAGTGCTGTTTGCACGCAGGTTCAGATAACACTTGTCTTTGGTATCCTACGGTAGCGGTCAACCTGGGTTGGTCCAAGCGGCTCAAGAAATAGTGGAGTCAGATATACAGTCTTATACTTCTACGCGTTTCACTCCCTCCAGGAGCTTTATCAAGAATGATTTAGACTGCTTAACTCCTCTCTTTAATAGGTGTCTCTTGTTTCCTATTGGTTCATCGTGAACCATTGTTAAGGTGGTATGATTTGTTTTAGTGCACCAGCCTCTTTATACATGGCTCCATTAATTTGCTTCTAGAGATTAACATTAAGCTTAGTATAAATTTAACCAAACATTTTACAGATAATACGAAAATAATGAAAAATACTAATAAGGTGCAGAAGTGCGAAGGATATATTTAAGGTGCAGAAGTGCGAAAGATACCTTAGGTTGGGGGTTAATTATTATGTTATGGTAGCTAAGGTTTATATTTCTCTAATCAAGAAGAAATGGTGAGATGTCGAGCTCTGAATTTAGGCCTTTGGGGAATAGCGTATCATATTTGAAAATATACTCTGCTTCTTTTAGAAGCAACTTTTTCTGTATGTCCCCACCTCTCCAATGTTTTTCTATTTTATAAATGCCCCAATATAACAAGTCCTTTGTATTACCCTTGTGTATGGTTTTAAAATGTTTATAGAGATGTGTGTCATCTGTTTTATTCTCTATATTATTAAGATGTTCCCTGATTCTGTCTCTCAAAGTTCTCTTAGTTTCTCCAAAATAGAATAGATTGCAGGTGCATTTTAGGACATAAATGATTCCTTTATGTGAGCATCTTATGAGTTCTTTAATTAGTAAGATATTATCAGGACCTCCTATCTGAATTTTATTGGATTTATTGCTGTGTCTACATGATTTACATGAGTAACATGGAAAAAAACCTGTTAGCTTTTGTCCATGAAGATCTTTTTGTATTAGTTTTTTGTTTTTAGATTTTCTTAATTCACTGGGTGCAAGGGCTGATTTTAAGTTACTTGCTTTTTTAAAGACAAAGCTGGGGTTATCTGTTACTTTTTCTCCCAGGATATTATCCTCCTTAATGAGGTGCCAGTGTCTTTTTACAATTTTTTTCACCATATTATGGTCAGTATGGTAATCAGTTATAAAAGGGATTTTTATTTTATTGTCGTCTGTATTTGTTTTTTCTTTGTATACTAGTAGTGATTCTCTATTGGTGTTTTTTGCCCTTTCTAATGCTTTTTTGGTATGTGTTGTATTGTAACCTCTTGAGTTGAATCTTTCAATTAATGTTCCTGCCTGGTCCTCAAAATCTGTCATCCTAGAACAGTTTTTTCGTACTCTGAGACACTGCCCTATTGGTATATTATCTTTCCAGGCGTCCAGATGACAACTTTTGGCATGCAGGTAGTTGTTACAGTCAACTTTTTTAAAATGTGTTTTAGTCTCTAACTTATTATCCAGTACCATAATTTCCAAATCCAAAAATGTAATAGACTCTTTGCTTTGGTTATGTGTGAAATTTAAACCAAAATTATTTTGGTTCATTTTTTCAAACATTTTAATTAGATCAGTTTCTGGCCCTCTCCAAATTATTATAAGGTCATCAATATATCTTTTATAGAGTACAAGGTTTGCACCATAGCCGCCGGATCCGAAGAAACTTTCTTCCCAGAGACCCATAAAAAGATTGGCGTAGCTAGGTGCAAACCTTGTACCCATTGCCGTTCCTTCTATTTGGAGATAGAACTTATTATTGAAGGAGAAATAATTGTTCTCTAGGATGAATTTAATGCTCATCAGAATAAATTCCTTGTGTATTTCTGGCATATCTGTGTCTTTTGTCAGATAGTGTTTAATTGCCTCCAACCCCTTTTTGTGGTCTATTACTGTATACAGTGACGTTACGTCACAGGTGGCCAGATACATATCATCTTCCCACTGAAAAGTATTTAGTATGTTAAGTACTTGAGTTGAGTCCCTCAAATAGGAACTTAAATTTGTTACATATTTTTGTAGATATCCATCCACATATCTAGAAAGATTGGAGGAGATGGAGTCGATCCCTGATATGATGGGCCTACCAGGGGGGTCAATAAGGCTCTTGTGAATTTTTGGTAGAAAGTAAAAGATCGGTATTCTTGGATTTTGTGGAGTAAGATATTGAAATTCTTTTTCATTTAATACACCTGATCTTTTACCTTCTACCAACAATGCGTTTAGTGTTTGTGTAAATTTATTTGTAGGATTAAGATCCAGTTTTTTATATGTTGTGGTGTTATCTAAAAGTCTATGGGCTTCATTTAGATATTTCGTTGTGTCCATCACAACTATACCACCGCCCTTATCAGCAGATTTTATAGTTAATTCTTTGTTATTCTGTAAGTTATTAATAATAGCTTTTTCCTTCAAGCTTAGGTTAAACTTTTTTGGTTGTGGGGGATTACATCTTTTGATATCTTTGAGCACTAGTTTTTCGAAAGTGTCTAAATAATTCCCTTTTGATTGTATAGGGTTAAATTTAGATTTAGGTTTTAGATTAGAGTGGTTGATTTTCACAGATATTTGTGTGTTAAGCTGTCTCTCTATGGGGTTTTTTAAGAAATGTCTTTTTAGGGTTAGATTTCTCACAAATTTTTTTACATGTATAAAAGTATTGAATTTATTAAGTCTGGCAGTTGGAGCATATGTGAGACCTAGGCTTAGGACTTTTTCTTCCTCTTTGTTTAGTGGAGTACTACTTAAATTGTATATTCCTTGGTTATTGGTATTTATCTCCCTCTTTTTGCTTGTTTTTCTAGATAATCCCCTTCCTCTCTTTCCTCTAATCCCCTTTTTCTTCTGGGATTTGTTTCTATTTCTGGCTGAAAAAGGTCCCTTGAGGTGCCCTCTTTCAGAGGGCTTTTCCCTAAAAAAAGAGGGGAATCGTTATGTATTTGATTTTCTCTTCTTTGATCTAGGTCTCTTAGTGGTTCAAACCTATTATGAGTCGGGGTTCTCCAGGAGTCCCACTGTCTATTTTCTCTCCTATGTGTTCTGGGATACTCCCACTCATTAGGTTTTTCATTATATGTCCTGGAATAAGTGTTATTTGTCCTATTGTGTGGGTAAAAATGTTCTCTTTCTCTATACCATGGTTGTTGATTATAGTGATGATCTCTATTATAATTAGACGATCTCTCATTTTGATATGCATCCCTTTTATATGTGTTTTGATACCTATTATTCTCATAGTGATGGTATGTATTATGTTGTCTTCTATTTTTATAGGTGTTACTGTATGGATAATGATTAGTATGGGTTTTATATGTGTCTATGTTGTCTTCAATGGTTTCTTCTATTGGTTGAGATTGACTGTTGTTTTTTATATCCCTTTAGTCAGTGTATCTTTCCATTCTATTTGTAGTGTGTCACTCAGAGTGAAAGTGCAATTTTTCTTTAAGAGTAATTAAAGTATACGATTATTGGACTCTCTTTTGGTTCATACATATGGACATGAAAAGTATCTTTGAAAGTACGCTGTGATACAAAAACAGCCTAAGGACTGATCTATTCTGATATAGAGACATAAGTACATCAGATTCTCCTTTTATGCACAGCCCTTTCTCAAGCTCCATTTTCTACACAAAAGTTTATCAAGCTGTTATGTGTTATTTTAAATTGCTGTTTTAATAGATGTTAATTTGTAATCCTTTGAACTCCAAAAAATTCATGAGAGATTTTAGAAATTGCTCAGTCACACACCAGTAGATCCACTGTGACTAAAAATACTAATAAGCAGCAAACTAATATTTCTCATGAAGTACCAATGAGTATTATTTTTATGTCTAACAAATTGTGCTAGAGACGTCTCTAAATTTTAAATTTTAAATATTATTGTTATCAAATAAATTATTCTACTTTTGATAGAAGCTTTTTTGATTTACTGTACACCTAATCACTAGATACTTATTATAGATAATTATCACAGATATTGTAAATAATAATTATTTCACACAAGTATCTTCAGCTAATAGCGCCCTTACAAAATCTTCTTTTACGGCTTAATACTTTTTAGATTGAAGGATCTAATACACTGTAAGGGGTTTGATACTTTATTTAAACCAGCGCACTATTTCCCCACACCTTTCACATCACGATTTTTCCTTCAAGATAATAGTTGCAGCAGGTTTGCCTTTTTATATATTACCTAAATATGGAGGATATCTTTGACTTCAGGGATAAGATCTTTCTAGATATGAGAGAGGAAAACATTCCCCCAACGAATTCGATCAGTTCAGATAAAATTTCAGACCTAATGCAAAGTTTAGAACTGGAACTCACAAAAGAATTAAAACAACAAATGGAATTAGTTTTCCTTAATAGATACACAAAAAAAGGTATTATCCCTAAAGGATTACTCTTAAAGAAAAATTGCACTTTCACTCTGAGTGACACACTACAAATAGAATGGAAAGATACACTGACTAAAGCTTCTAATACATTAATTGAAATCTTGAAAAGATCTAGAAAAGAAACACTTTTAACCATTGAGAAAAATATCTTAGAAATTAAGGAGAAATTAAAGGACAGGAAAAACGAAAATGAATACAAAGAAAGACAAAAAGTAATTATGGACAAATTAAACAATCTAAATAAAGATTTATTAAGAACAAAATGGGGAAAAATGGAAAGGGATATAAAAAACAACAGTCAATCTCAACCAATAGAAGAAACCATTGAAGACAACATAGACACATATAAAACCCATACTAATCATTATCCATACAGTAACACCTATAAAAATAGAAGACAACATAATACATACCATCACTATGAGAATAATAGGTATCAAAACACATATAAAAGGGATGCATATCAAAATGAGAGATCGTCTAATTATAATAGAGATCATCACTATAATCAACAACCATGGTATAGAGAAAGAGAACATTTTTACCCACACAATAGGACAAATAACACTTATTCCAGGACATATAATGAAAAACCTAATGAGTGGGAGTATCCCAGAACACATAGGAGAGAAAATAGACAGTGGGACTCCTGGAGAACCCCGACTCATAATAGGTTTGAACCACTAAGAGACCTAGATCAAAGAAGAGAAAATCAAATACATAACGATTCCCCTCTTTTTTTAGGGAAAAGCCCTCTGAAAGAGGGCACCTCAAGGGACCTTTTTCAGCCAGAAATAGAAACAAATCCCAGAAGAAAAAGGGGATTAGAGGAAAGAGAGGAAGGGGATTATCTAGAAAAACAAGCAAAAAGAGGGAGATAAATACCAATAACCAAGGAATATACAATTTAAGTAGTACTCCACTAAACAAAGAGGAAGAAAAAGTCCTAAGCCTAGGTCTCACATATGCTCCAACTGCCAGACTTAATAAATTCAATACTTTTATACATGTAAAAAAATTTGTGAGAAATCTAACCCTAAAAAGACATTTCTTAAAAAACCCCATAGAGAGACAGCTTAACACACAAATATCTGTGAAAATCAACCACTCTAATCTAAAACCTAAATCTAAATTTAACCCTATACAATCAAAAGGGAATTATTTAGACACTTTCGAAAAACTAGTGCTCAAAGATATCAAAAGATGTAATCCCCCACAACCAAAAAAGTTTAACCTAAGCTTGAAGGAAAAAGCTATTATTAATAACTTACAGAATAACAAAGAATTAACTATAAAATCTGCTGATAAGGGCGGTGGTATAGTTGTGATGGACACAACGAAATATCTAAATGAAGCCCATAGACTTTTAGATAACACCACAACATATAAAAAACTGGATCTTAATCCTACAAATAAATTTACACAAACACTAAACGCATTGTTGGTAGAAGGTAAAAGATCAGGTGTATTAAATGAAAAAGAATTTCAATATCTTACTCCACAAAATCCAAGAATACCGATCTTTTACTTTCTACCAAAAATTCACAAGAGCCTTATTGACCCCCCTGGTAGGCCCATCATATCAGGGATCGACTCCATCTCCTCCAATCTTTCTAGATATGTGGATGGATATCTACAAAAATATGTAACAAATTTAAGTTCCTATTTGAGGGACTCAACTCAAGTACTTAACATACTAAATACTTTTCAGTGGGAAGATGATATGTATCTGGCCACCTGTGACGTAACGTCACTGTATACAGTAATAGACCACAAAAAGGGGTTGGAGGCAATTAAACACTATCTGACAAAAGACACAGATATGCCAGAAATACACAAGGAATTTATTCTGATGAGCATTAAATTCATCCTAGAGAACAATTATTTCTCCTTCAATAATAAGTTCTATCTCCAAATAGAAGGAACGGCAATGGGTACAAGGTTTGCACCTAGCTACGCCAATCTTTTTATGGGTCTCTGGGAAGAAAGTTTCTTCGGATCCGGCGGCTATGGTGCAAACCTTGTACTCTATAAAAGATATATTGATGACCTTATAATAATTTGGAGAGGGCCAGAAACTGATCTAATTAAAATGTTTGAAAAAATGAACCAAAATAATTTTGGTTTAAATTTCACACATAACCAAAGCAAAGAGTCTATTACATTTTTGGATTTGGAAATTATGGTACTGGATAATAAGTTAGAGACTAAAACACATTTTAAAAAAGTTGACTGTAACAACTACCTGCATGCCAAAAGTTGTCATCTGGACGCCTGGAAAGATAATATACCAATAGGGCAGTGTCTCAGAGTACGAAAAAACTGTTCTAGGATGACAGATTTTGAGGACCAGGCAGGAACATTAATTGAAAGATTCAACTCAAGAGGTTACAATACAACACATACCAAAAAAGCATTAGAAAGGGCAAAAAACACCAATAGAGAATCACTACTAGTATACAAAGAAAAAACAAATACAGACGACAATAAAATAAAAATCCCTTTTATAACTGATTACCATACTGACCATAATATGGTGAAAAAAATTGTAAAAAGACACTGGCACCTCATTAAGGAGGATAATATCCTGGGAGAAAAAGTAACAGATAACCCCAGCTTTGTCTTTAAAAAAGCAAGTAACTTAAAATCAGCCCTTGCACCCAGTGAATTAAGAAAATCTAAAAACAAAAAACTAATACAAAAAGATCTTCATGGACAAAAGCTAACAGGTTTTTTTCCATGTTACTCATGTAAATCATGTAGACACAGCAATAAATCCAATAAAATTCAGATAGGAGGTCCTGATAATATCTTACTAATTAAAGAACTCATAAGATGCTCACATAAAGGAATCATTTATGTCCTAAAATGCACCTGCAATCTATTCTATTTTGGAGAAACTAAGAGAACTTTGAGAGACAGAATCAGGGAACATCTTAATAATATAGAGAATAAAACAGATGACACACATCTCTATAAACATTTTAAAACCATACACAAGGGTAATACAAAGGACTTGTTATATTGGGGCATTTATAAAATAGAAAAACATTGGAGAGGTGGGGACATACAGAAAAAGTTGCTTCTAAAAGAAGCAGAGTATATTTTCAAATATGATACGCTATTCCCCAAAGGCCTAAATTCAGAGCTCGACATCTCACCATTTCTTCTTGATTAGAGAAATATAAACCTTAGCTACCATAACATAATAATTAACCCCCAACCTAAGGTATCTTTCGCACTTCTGCACCTTAAATATATCCTTCGCACTTCTGCACCTTATTAGTATTTTTCATTATTTTCGTATTATCTGTAAAATGTTTGGTTAAATTTATACTAAGCTTAATGTTAATCTCTAGAAGCAAATTAATGGAGCCATGTATAAAGAGGCTGGTGCACTAAAACAAATCATACCACCTTAACAATGGTTCACGATGAACCAATAGGAAACAAGAGACACCTATTAAAGAGAGGAGTTAAGCAGTCTAAATCATTCTTGATAAAGCTCCTGGAGGGAGTGAAACGCGTAGAAGTATAAGACTGTATATCTGACTCCACTATTTCTTGAGCCGCTTGGACCAACCCGGGTTGACCGCTACCGTAGGATACCAAAGACAAGTGTTATCTGAACCTGCGTGCAAACAGCACTAAGGGCAGGTGAATCCATCTTTAATACACATTTCCACTGACCGGCACTTGAGAAGTACAAAATACTGGATACAAGAAGAAACATTGTACACTAACGATCCGCCAAGCAGTGATTGGCAGGCGCAAGTCGAGCCCCCATACATCGGGTGTGACGTCAGACGCCGACAACACGAGGACACTGCCAGAAGAACTGAGCCACAGGACGCATAGGATACCCTGTTGTTGCTCACGCACACGATAAGGTACAAATTTGTATGGGAGTTACAAATTGTAATTTAAGGCTAATATCAGTATACGATTATTGGACTCTCTTTTGGTTCATACATATGGACATGAAAAGTATCTTTGAAAGTACGCTGTGATACAAAAACAGCCTAAGGACTGATCTATTCTGATATAGAGACATAAGTACATCAGATTCTCCTTTTATGCACAGCCCTTTCTCAAGCTCCATTTTCTACACAAAAGTTTATCAAGCTGTTATGTGTTATTTTAAATTGCTGTTTTAATAGATGTTAATTTGTAATCCTTTGAACTCCAAAAAATTCATGAGAGATTTTAGAAATTGCTCAGTCACACACCAGTAGATCCACTGTGACTAAAAATACTAATAAGCAGCAAACTAATATTTCTCATGAAGTACCAATGAGTATTATTTTTATGTCTAACAAATTGTGCTAGAGACGTCTCTAAATTTTAAATTTTAAATATTATTGTTATCAAATAAATTATTCTACTTTTGATAGAAGCTTTTTTGATTTACTGTACACCTAATCACTAGATACTTATTATAGATAATTATCACAGATATTGTAAATAATAATTATTTCACACAAGTATCTTCAGCTAATAGCGCCCTTACAAAATCTTCTTTTACGGCTTAAGAAAGATGTTGCCTGGGTCTGGGGACCCTCACAAGAAAAAGCGTTCCTGCATGCTAAGTCCCTGCTGGGGTCTGCCCCAGTGCTGGGGTTCTACGACCCTTCAAAAAAGACGGTGGTTAGTGCTGATGCAAGCAGTTATGGGTTGGGGGCTGCACTCCTGCAGCTGAATGACAACAAACTACAGCCCATCGCCTACTGTTCCCGCACACTGACGGCTGCGGAGTCAAAATACGCTCAAATTGAGAAAGAGTGCCTGGCTGCAGTTTGGGCCTGTGAGCGCTTTCAGCGTTATCTAGTGGGTTTGGAGAAATTTAGTCTGGAAACTGACCACAAACCGCTAGTCCCTCTTATCAATTCTTATGACATCGACAAAACACCCTTGAGATGCCAGAGACTTTTAATGAGACTACTCAGGTTCAATGTTCAGGCAGTGCATGTGCCGGGGAAGCAGCTGGTTGTGGCAGATACACTGTCCAGGCTCCCGCTGGCTGCTGCTGAAGAATCCTCCACAGAGTCGGATGTAAAAGTGTATGTTGATTCAGTTCTGGCCTCTAAGTCCATTTCTTCAAGGAAACTGGAGGAGATAAAGAAAGAGACATATTTGGACACAGATCTGCAAGAAGTTATAAGGTACATAAGAGATGGCTGGCCCGAGAGCCGGGCAGCCTGGATGTCTTTAAATGCTTACCAGCCAGAGAGGTCGCAGCTCACGGAGCTGGAGGGGTTGGTGCTGTTCCAAGACCGTATTGTTATTCCTGTCAGCATGAGGAAGGAGATGTTAAACAGGATTCACGAGGGCCACTTAGGCATTACAAAGTGCAGAGAAAGAGCAGCTACAGCTGTGTGGTGGCCTGGGATCAGCTCCGACATTGCAAATCACGTGTCTAAATGTGCCTTTTGCCGGGAACGCCGGCCTACTCAGAGAAGGGAGCCCTTAATGTCTACTCCGCTGCCTGCGGGGCCGTGGCAGAAAATAGCTGCTGATTTGTGCGAACTGCACGGGAAAAAGTTTCTTGTTGTTATCGACTACTATTCCAGGTATTTGGAAATAGCACCCCTGAATGATATCACAAGTCAGGCCGTTATCATTCGCCTGAAGAGCTTGTTCGCCCGCTGGGGCATTCCAATGGAGCTGGTGAGTGATAATGGCATGCAGTTCGCTTCTACAGAGTTCAGTGCTTTCAGCAGGGAATATGATTTTGTACATTCCACGTCAAGTCCACATTATCCGCAGGCCAACGGAATGGCTGAAAGGGCAGTTCAAACAACAAAATTCATTCTAAAGCAATCTGAACCGTACCTAGCCCTCTTGTCATACAGGGCGACGCCCATTCAAGCCACCGGGTTTAGCCCGGCACAGCTGATGCTAGGACGCCAGATTCGCACCACTTTACCCTCAGTGGGTGTCTTCAAGCCGCCTGGCCCTGTTCCTCGGGACGAAGTCCTTAGGAGGGATGAAGAGGCCAAAAAGGGTTATCGTTTCTTCTACGACAGGAGACATTCTGTCAGGCCTTTACAGGAACTGAAAGCGGGCCAAAGTGTCAGAATTAAACTGGATGATGAGAAGAAATGGAAGACGCCTGCTACGGTAGTGGGCCGCTCTCCAGAACCAAGGTCTTATACAGTCCTTACAGAGGGAGGGACGGTTACACGCCGTAACCGAAGACATCTTCAGCCTGTACCTGAGAGTCTGGAACCGGATACCTCAGTACCACCGCCGGTGGGATCTCCTGTTCTAAGAGAGGTGCCTTCCCCTCAGCAAGATCATAGCGGGGATATATCTTTGCCTCCAGCAGACTCTTGTTCACCATCTTCTGTATCAGAGGACAGTTCATGCAAAGTTACATCAAGCGGAAGAGTGGTGAGGCTTCCGGCCCGATACAGGGACTGACTTTAGCTAGAACAGTGACTGGAAGTATGGGCAGAATAATCCCATGGTCACTGTGGACTAGGGTAGTCTACCCCGATGTCCAAGTCAGGATGTAATTTATTTGTTCATGTTTTCTAATCTATCTGTTTTATAATGTTCTAAAACAAAATGTTGTTGTATACCCTGTTGGTGTACCTTGTTATTTAATATATGCGAATGTATGCTTTGTCTTTGAAAAAGGGGAAGATGTGATGATAGCAGGATGTGATGTCACTAGCATGTGGGCGGGGCTTAGGTCCGGTGTCTGTGTCGCAGTTAGTTTAGTACAATCAACCTGTCTGGATGTGTATTGCTATGCTCTGTAATAAAATAGAGTTGTACCATCATTGCTGTGTCCTGCATATGTCCTGCATCTCATGACACCAACCTTCCAATATTTTGCTATACAAATCCTTGTCACTGTACGTAGGATTCTAATCAATGTATTAAGATATCTGTGGAATTTGTCTATGTGTTCGTGTAGTAGTGCCTGTTGAATAGTGAGTGTGAACTCTTCCTCTAGCAGTCGGCTAATCAGAGCGGAGGGGTTTTGCCAGACCCCCTGAATCTCTCTGCAGTCCCACCACATGTGTTTATAGGACCCAAATTCAACTTATTGCCGTTCGGTTGCATGTAGGGTTGCATTAACACCGAGTACAAGTACCGATACTTGTTTTCAAATACTCGCCGATACCAATTACCGATACTTTTTTTTTATGTCATGTGACAGTTTACCAAGCACAATACATACTAATTATTTAAGATTCCTTCTTTATAATTATGAAGGATTGTAGCTCAAAAGACATTATGAAATAATAAAACAGGTTTTATTTGTCACAAAGTTCACAGAACATGTTTAGAAATAAAAATATTACAATAAAATATATTAACAACAACAATAAATAACAAATATAAAATTGCAACCAACCAAAAGTGCCATACAGTAAAAAATAGAACAGAATACTGTTTAATCATGGCGAACAACACTATGGGCTAGATTACATTTGACTGGTAAGCTTTACCATCTCATTACACGTCCTACTCCAGGAGTGTAACATCATTGGGATTAACTTAATGTAAAGTAATCTCTCCTACAATAATACAATTAAGAGCAATTTGTATTGGCAGAACAGTAGTAAACAATTTTTAGTTTAGTCTCCACTCCAGCTTTAAATGAAATGGGAACATGCAGTTTGAAAAAAAACACCACAAGATAGCATATGGGTAGTAAGTGGAGGTATCGGTTTAAGTATCGGTGCATTTGCACGAGTACAAGTACTCATGCAAGTACTTGGTATCGGTACCGATACCGATACTAGTATCGGTATCGGTGCAACCCTAGTTGCATGTGAGCTGTCCTCATTGGGGTCAGGTACCATCTGAATATAGTCTTAATGACATTTTCCTTTAAATCCATACTTATTAATCCCCTATGGCAATATCCCTTTAAAAGGACACAAACCCATAGTCTGTAATACTCAGTTCTGGAGAGAATAAGAATATGCTTACTCTGCCTTCTCTTGTCCTCTAATCAAGTTTTGGATATTGGGAGATTGAAAACACTGCCACTTAAGACTGACGGTTTTTAGCAGAAGCTGAGAGAAAGCAGTATGACTGCGCACCTTGACTGTAGTAGTGAGTGTGAAAGCTTCTGATTGGCTGTAGTGCTCTGCCTCTGTGAAAGAACAAACAACTGCGGTCCAGAGGGAAGAAGGTAAGCAAGGGTAAAGGGACTTAGGCTCCAGCTCCTACTGCGCACGTGCAAAAGTGCGCACAATATATTGTCACATTATACAGGGGGAGAGAAAATTTGATTCACTTAAAAACAGAATTTATGTTTACCTGATAAATTTCTTTCTCCAACGGTGTGTCCGGTCCACGGCGTCATCCTTACTTGTGGGATATTCTCTTCCCCAACAGGAAATGGCAAAGAGCCCAGCAAAGCTGGTCACATGATCCCTCCTAGGCTCCGCCTACCCCAGTCATTCGACCGACGTTAAGGAGGAATATTTGCATAGGAGAAACCATATGGTACCGTGGTGACTGTAGTTAAAGAAAATAAAATATCAGACCTGATTAAAAAAACCAGGGCGGGCCGTGGACCGGACACACCGTTGGAGAAAGAAATTTATCAGGTAAACATAAATTCTGTTTTCTCCAACATAGGTGTGTCCGGTCCACGGCGTCATCCTTACTTGTGGGAACCAATACCAAAGCTTTAGGACACGGATGAAGGGAGGGAGCAAATCAGGTCACCTAAATGGAAGGCACCACGGCTTGCAAAACCTTTCTCCCAAAAATAGCCTCAGAAGAAGCAAAAGTATCAAACTTGTAAAATTTGGTAAAAGTGTGCAGTGAAGACCAAGTCGCTGCCCTACATATCTGATCAACAGAAGCCTCGTTCTTGAAGGCCCATGTGGAAGCCACAGCCCTAGTGGAATGAGCTGTGATTCTTTCGGGAGGCTGCCGTCCGGCAGTCTCGTAAGCCAATCTGATGATGCTTTTAATCCAAAAAGAGAGAGAGGTAGAAGTTGCTTTTTGACCTCTCCTTTTACCTGAATAAACAACAAACAAGGAAGATGTTTGTCTAAAATCCTTTGTAGCATCTAAATAGAATTTTAGAGCGCGAACAACATCCAATTGTGCAACAAACGTTCCTTCTTTGAAACTGGTTTTGGACACAGAGAAGGTACGATAATCTCCTGGTTAATGTTTTTGTTAGAAACAACTTTTGGAAGAAAACCAGGTTTAGTACGTAAAACCACCTTATCTGCATGGAACACCAGATAAGGAGGAGAACACTGCAGAGCAGATAATTCTGAGACTCTTCTAGCAGAAGAAATCGCAACTAAAAACAAAACTTTCCAAGATAATAACTTAATATCAACGGAATGTAAGGGTTCAAACGGAACCCCCTGAAGAACTGAAAGAACTAAATTGAGACTCCAAGGAGGAGTCAAAGGTTTGTAAACAGGCTTGATTCTAACCAGAGCCTGAACAAAGGCTTGAACATCTGGCACAGCTGCCAGCTTTTTGTGAAGTAATACCGACAAGGCAGAAATCTGTCCCTTCAGGGAACTTGCAGATAATCCTTTTTCCAATCCTTCTTGAAGGAAGGATAGAATCCTAGGAATCTTAACCTTGTCCCAAGGGAATCCTTTAGATTCACACCAACAGATATATTTTTTCCAAATTTTGTGGTAAATCTTTCTAGTCACAGGCTTTCTGGCCTGAACAAGAGTATCGATAACAGAATCTGAGAATCCTCGCTTCGATAAAATCAAGCGTTCAATCTCCAAGCAGTCAGCTGGAGTGAAACCAGATTCGGATGTTCGAACGGACCCTGAACAAGAAGGTCTCGTCTCAAAGGTAGCTTCCAAGGTGGAGCCGATGACATATTCACCAGATCTGCATACCAAGTCCTGCGTGGCCACGCAGGAGCTATCAAGATCACCGACGCCCTCTCCTGCTTGATCCTGGCTATCAGCCTGGGGATGAGAGGAAATGGCGGGAACACATAAGCTAGTTTGAAGGTCCAAGGTGCTACTAGTGCATCCACTAGAGCCGCCTTGGGATCCCTGGATCTGGCCCCGTAGCAAGGAACTTTGAAGTTCTGACGAGAGGCCATCAGATCCATGTCTGGAATGCCCCACAGGTGAGTGACTTGGGCAAAGATTTCCGGATGGAGTTCCCACTCCCCCGGATGCAATGTCTGCCGACTCAGAAAATCCGCTTCCCAATTTTCCACTCCTGGGATGTGGATAGCAGACAGGTGGCAGGAGTGAGACTCCGCCCAAAGAATAATTTTGGTTACTTCTTCCATCGCTAGGGAACTCCTTGTTCCCCCCTGATGGTTGATGTACGCAACAGTCGTCATGTTGTCTGATTGAAACCGTATGAACCTGGTCCTCGCAAGCTGGGGCCAGGCCTGGAGAGCATTGAATATCGCTCTCAGTTCCAGAATATTTATCGGTAGAAGAGATTCTTCCCGAGACCAAAGACCCTGAGCTTTCAGGGATCCCCAGACCGCGCCCCAGCCTATCAGACTGGCGTCGGTCGTGACAATGACCCACTCTGGTCTGTGGAACAACATCCCTTGAGACAGATTGTCCAGGGACAGCCACCAACGGAGTGAGTCTCTGGTTCTCTGATTTACTTGTATCTTCGGAGACAAGTCTGTATAGTCCCCATTCCACTGACTGAGCATGCACAGTTGTAATGGTCTTAGATGAATGCGCGCAAAAGGAACTATGTCCATCGCCGCCACCATCAACCCGATCACTTCCATGCACTGAGCTATGGAAGGAAGAGGAACGGAATGAAGTATCCGACAAGAGTCCAGAAGCTTTGTTTTTCTGGCCTCTGTTAGAAAGATCCTCATTTCTAAGGAGTCTATAATTGTTCCCAAGAAGGGAACCCTTGTTGACGGGGATAGAGAACTCTTTTCCACGTTCACTTTCCAGCCGTGAGATCTGAGAAAGGCCAGGACAATGTCCGTGTGAGCCTTTGCTTGAGGAAGGGACGACGCTTGAATCAGAATGTCGTCCAGGTAAGGTACTACTGCAATGCCCCTTGGTCTTAGCACCGCTAGAAGGGACCCTAGTACCTTTGTGAAAATCCTTGGAGCAGTGGCTAATCCGAAAGGAAGCGCCACGAACTGGTAATGTTTGTCCAGGAATGCAAACCTTAGGAACCGATGATGTTCCTTGTGGATAGGAATATGTAGATACGCATCCTTTAAATCCACCGTGGTCATGAATTGACCTTCCTGGATGGAAGGGAGGATAGTTCGAATGGTTTCCATCTTGAACGATGGGACCTTG
Organism: Bombina bombina; assembly: GCF_027579735.1. Classification (NCBI taxonomy): domain Eukaryota; kingdom Metazoa; phylum Chordata; class Amphibia; order Anura; family Bombinatoridae; genus Bombina; species Bombina bombina. The sequence continues at coordinate 249,386,224 of NC_069503.1, forward strand.
AGAAATTTGTTTAAGATCTTGAGATCTAGGATTGGTCTGAACGTTCCCTCTTTTTTGGGAACTATGAACAGATTGGAGTAGAACCCCATCCCTTGTTCTCTTAATGGAACAGGATGAATCACTCCCATTTTTAACAGGTCTTCTACACAATGTAAGAACGCCTGTCTTTTTATGTGGTCTGAAGACAACTGCGACCTGTGGAACCTCCCCCTTGGGGGAAGTCCCTTGAATTCCAGAAGATAACCCTGGGAGACTATTTCTAGCGCCCAAGGATCCAGAACATCTCTTGCCCAAGCCTGAGCGAAGAGAGAGAGTCTGGCCCCCACCAGATCCGGTCCCGGATCGGGGGCCAATATTTCATGCTGTCTTGGTAGCAGTGGCAGGTTTTTTGGCCTGCTTTCCCTTGTTCCAGCCTTGCATTGGTCTCCAAGCTGGCTTGGCCTGAGAAGTATTACCCTCTTGCTTAGAGGACGTAGCACCTTGGGCTGGTCCGTTTTTACGAAAGGGACGAAAATTAGGTCTATTTTTTGCCTTGAAAGGCCGATCCTGAGGAAGGGCGTGGCCCTTACCCCCAGTGATATCAGAGATAATCTCCTTCAAGTCAGGACCAAACAACGTTTTCCCCTTGAAAGGAATGTTTAGTAGCTTGTTCTTGGAAGACGCATCAGCCGACCAAGATTTCAACCAAAGCGCTCTGCGCGCCACAATAGCAAACCCAGAGTTCTTAGCCGCTAACTTAGCCAATTGCAAAGAGGCGTCTAGAGTGAAAGAATTAGCCAATTTGAGAGCATTGATTCTGTCCATAATCTCCTCATAAGGAGGAGAGTCACTATCGAGCACCTTAAGCAGTTCATCAAACCAGAAATAATCGGCAGTAGTGACAGGGACAATGCATGAAATGGGTTGTAGAAGGTAACCCTGCTGAACAAACATCTTTTTAAGCAAACCTTCTAATTTTTTATCCATAGGATCTTTGAAAGCACAACTATCCTCTATGGGAATAGTGGTGCGTTTGTTTAAAGTAGAAACCGCTCCCTCGACCTTGGGGACTGACTGCCATAAGTCCTTTCTGGGGTCGACCATAGGAAACAATTTTTTAAATATGGGGGGAGGGACGAAAGGAATACCGGGCCTTTCCCATTCTTTATTAACAATGTCCGCCACCCGCTTGGGTATAGGAAAAGCTTCTGGGAGCCCCGGCACCTCTAGGAACTTGTCCATTTTACATAGTTTCTCTGGGATGACTAAATTTTCACAATCATCCAGAGTGGATAATACCTCCTTAAGCAAAATGCGGAGATGTTCCAATTTAAATTTAAATGTAATCACATCAGATTCAGCCTGCTGAGAAATGTTCCCTAAATCAGTAATTTCTCCCTCAGACAAAACCTCCCTGGCCCCCTCAGATTGGGTTAGGGGCCCTTCAGAGATATTAATATCAGCGTCGTCATGCTCTTCAGTAACTAAAACAGAGCAGCCACGCTTACGCTGACAAGGGTTCATTTTGGCTAAAATGTTTTTAACAGAATTATCCATTACAGCCGTTAATTGTTGCATAGTAAGGAGTATTGGCGCGCTAGATGTACTAGGGGCCTCCTGAGTGGGCAAGACTCGTGTAGACGAAGGAGGGAATGATGCAGTACCATGCTTACTCCCCTCACTTGAGGAATCATCTTGGGCATCATTGTCATTATCACATAAATCACATTTATTTAAATGAATAGGAATTCTGGCTTCCCCACATTCAGAACACAGTCTATCTGGTAGTTCAGACATGTTAAACAGGCATAAACTTGATCAGAAAGTACAAAAAACGTTTTAAAATAAAACCGTTACTGTCACTTTAAATTTTAAACTGAACACACTTTATTACTGCAATTGCGAAAAAACATGAAGGAATTGTTCAAAATTCACCAAATTTTCACCACAGCGTCTTAAAGCCTTGAAAATATTGCACACCAATTGTGGAAGCTTTAACCCTTAAAATAACGGAACCGGAGCCGTTTTAAGCTTTAAACCCCTTTACAGTCCCTGGTATCTGCTTTGCTGAGACCCAACCAAACCCAAAGGGGAATACGATACCAAATGACGCCTTCAGAAGTCTTTTATAAGTATCAGAGCTCCTCTCACATGCGACTGCATGCCATGCCTCTCAAAAACAAGTGCGCAACACCGGCGCGAAAATGAGACTCTGCCTATGCTTTGGGAAAGCCCCTAAAGAATAAGGTGTCTAAAACAGTGCCTGCCGATATTATTATATCAAAATACCCAGATAAAATGATTCCTCAAGGCTAAATATGTGTTAATAATCAATCGATTTAGCCCAGAAAAAGTCTACAGTTTAAATAAGCCCTTGTGAAGCCCTTATTTACAATCGTAATAAACATGGCTTACCGGATCCCATAGGGAAAATGACAGCTTCCAGCATTACATCGTCTTGTTAGAATGTGTCATACCTCAAGCAGCAAGGGACTGCAAACTGTTCCCCCAACTGAAGTTAATTGCTCTCAACAGTCCTGTGTGGAACAGCCATGGATTTTAGTTACGGTTGCTAAAATCATTTTCCTCATACAAACAGAATTCTTCATCTCTTTTCTGTTTCTGAGTAAATAGTACGTACCAGCACTATTTGAAAATAACAAACTCTTGATTGAATAATGAAAAACTACAGTTAAACACTAAAAAACTCTAAGCCATCTCCGTGGAGATGTTGCCTGTACAACGGCAAAGAGAATGACTGGGGTAGGCGGAGCCTAGGAGGGATCATGTGACCAGCTTTGCTGGGCTCTTTGCCATTTCCTGTTGGGGAAGAGAATATCCCACAAGTAAGGATGACGCCGTGGACCGGACACACCTATGTTGGAGAAAACACCAACACTTACAACTTACTACTATTATCAAATTTGCTTCTGAATTAAACTCTCGGGAGTTTAGGAGTGTGCATGTGTCTTTAGCACTCTATGGCAGGGGTATTTGCAACAATTCTTGTAGCAATGTTGTCACAGAGTGCTAAAGACACATACATGATCATGAGCCAACCTACATTTACTATTCAACAAAGGATACAGCGAGAATGCAAATTTGATTATAGAAGTAAATTGAAAACATTTTGTTTTAAATTGCATGCTCCGTCTGAATCATGCAAGTTTCATTTTTACGTTACTATTCATTTAACTATGAAGACAATTTGAATGAAATTATTATTAACAGAAGTAAACTTGATTTTAAAAATAATAAATGTACGCTCTATCCATGTACGTTGAATTATAAATGTGTAATTTGCACCCTTTAAAATCTCTTTGACAGTTTCCTCTCACAGTATCATTTATATTTTGTCTGCATTCCCCAGGGTCACATTCTAAGCAATATGTTAGATCGTGTACCATTATCTTGAGCACCCACCTACTGGTGGCACTATGAGCCAATCATGACCCTTACCCGTGCCAAGGGAACTTCCAGGGACATAGAAATAGTGTAGTTCAGGTGGGAGAGCTGGGTGATAACTGCCATCTGCATTTTTATTTTTTAAAAAGTGTAACTCTTTATAATCAAATAAAAAGACAGGTAACAACCCATTGTACTAAATCACAGCAACTGACAACAGTCAAACAGACCAAACGGACTTGTAATATTTAAAGGGATAATAATATTATAACAAGTTTGCAAATACTTGACTGTCACCAAACTTTATTTTCTCTCATATTAACTAGGACTAAATAAAGTCCTAAGGTTCGGCATTGATTTGTTTCCCTTATACCTACTAAGAGTAAAAGAGCTATCGGATCCTACAACCATCTACACAGGACTAAGGCCCCATTATTCAAAGCATCAACAGACGACGAGAAACTGCCTTTCTGGCCTCGTCAGCCTCGCAGAAGATGGTAGAAGATGGAAGAAGAGACCGCCCCAGAGGACTGCCGCCATGAAGATAGAAGATGAGCCCCGCTAGAGCTGATCACGTAGGAGCCGGATTCAAGTTGGATGAGTACAAACTTTGTGGTTTAGAGTTAGGATTTTTTTTGGGGGTGGATTTTATTTATTTTTTTAGAATAGGGTTTTTTATTTTTTTTGAACAAGAGCTGCAATTACTTAAAGGAAATGCTCTTCTTGGGGCAATTTTTCTTTTTTTTTTTAGGATAGGGGTTTTTTTGGGGGCAGAAAAAGAGCTATGTTCCCTTCGGGCACTGCCCGACCAAATGCCATTCTAAGGGTAATGCCCAACTGAATGTCCCTTTCAGGGCATTTTTTTTTAGAATAGGCTTTTTGTTTTTAATTGCAAAAGAGCTGCAATTACTCTATGCTATGCCCTACAAAATGCCTTTTTCAGGGCAATTTTTAGAGGGTGTTTTAGATAGTCTTTTTTGGGGGGTGAGGGGTTACTTTTATTGTAGAATGGGGTAGTAGTTTAGTTTTAGTATAGGCATAAATTAGGTAGTTAATTAATATAGAGATGGTTTTTAATGGAGGATTGTGGTTTATTAGGGGTTAATAGGCTAGGAAGTTTATTGGGGTGGGTTATTGGCAGTATAGGGGTTAATAGGTTAGGAAGTTTATTGCAGTGGGCTATTGGCAGTATAGGGGTTAATAGGTTAGGAAGTTTATTGCAGTGGGCTATTGGCAGTATAGGGGTTAATGGGTTAGGAAGTTTATTGTGTTGGGCTATTGGCGGTTTAGGGGTTAAGTAGTGTAGGGTTAGTTTACGGTGGTGGGTTATGTCGGTTTAGGGGTACATAGGTATATTTATTAGGTTGTGTGCTATATATTTAAAACGGATCCTTTACTTTACATTGCCAATGTCGGTGCAGATGCTGTTTGGAATATTTTGTCAGTATCGCAACCCATTGAATGCTGCCTTTTAACAGTAATGTTTGCATTTCTCCAACACTCTCAACATCGGGGATCCCTTTTAAATATATTGCCACCTCGCAGCACTTTTCGATCATCAGGGCCTAAGTCCGCACCCCCATAGAGTTAAATTAAGAGAGAGGTTACATTTGCCTGTTTTTTTTGTAAGCTAACTCTCCTAAGCATATATTATTTGAACATTATTGACATTGGTAGAACAAAAAATCGTCTTTTTTTTAAGAATTAGTAAAAAAAAACAAAGTACATTTAACAATAGACAACATTGTTACAAACATCTATTGTTGATTTGTATAAAATTGGAATTTAGCAGCAATATAGCAAGGCTGCTTTAAATAATTACTATATTATTCTTATACTATGAAAATGAATGTGCCATTCATTACCCGTGAGGTTTAATTTTGTTTACATCCTATATGGGTGCCAACAATACTGTGTAGCTCAAGTTCAAAAATCTAATAAAATATGGTGAATTGACAGTACAATCAGGGGTACGTAAAATCCGTGAGAGTTGAGGCCCATAAGGGGTGTTTTTCCAGTACACAAATTGAAGGAAACTTGAGTTAATTTATGCAAAGTCTTCCCCATGCTTTTTGTAAGCAATACAACACTGCCAGGGAATATGAGGCATAATAAAATGTTTCTGTATTACTTTGGACATTAACTATATCATTTTACTGCACATGATGCCTCGCTGTGGGACTATATAATATAAAGGAGTAACTGCAATGTATGTATCATAAGCTCCCTAGTGCCCTTTCCTTTGCAAGGCGTATTTAATTCACACCAATGTTAAGTTTGAGTTTGATTTATCATCAAAGCTTGAACATGCAAGATCTTGTTTATACATTAAAGGGATATGAAACCGTGCTCCTTTGATTTAACATATTTGCTTTTACTAAAGTAAACATAAAAAGAAACCGATTCTGTTAAAATCAGCAAACAGGCTGCTTATTTTCTTGTAAAATTAGCACTTAGAATATCAGGGAGATAAGAGAGCAGGCTTAAAGGGACAGTCAAGTCCAAAAAAAACTTTCATTTTTCAAATAGGGCATGTAATTTTAAACAACTTTCCAATTTACTTTTATCAACAATTTTGCTTTGTTCTCTTGGTATTCTAGTTGTAAGTAAACCTAGGAAGGCTCATATGATAATTTCTAAGCCCTTGAAGGCCGCCTCTTTTTTTTATTTGCTTTTCACAGCAGGGGAGAGCAAGCTCATGTAGGCCATATAGATAGCAATGTGATCACGCCAGTGGCTAGTGGCAGACACTGCACTAATTGGCTAAAATGCAAGTCAATAGATAATAACTAAAAGTCATGTGATTAGGGGCGGTCAGAAGATGCTTAGATACAAGTTAGTCACAGAAGTAAAAAAGTGTATTAATATAACAGTGTTGGTTTTGCATAACTGGGGAATGGGTAATAAAGGGATTATTTATCTTTTTAAACAACAACAATTCTGGTGTTGACTGGCCCTTTAAGTTGCCTTCTGCCTCTTTGGAACATGAGCAAAACAGAGTCTCTCTCTAGCATTATCTGAATAGTAAATCAGCTTAAGTTATGCCTTCCTGTAGAGACCCCAACCTCATTGTAGGGCTGTGACAGTAAGTTATTGACACTTTGCAAACGAAGTTAAAAAAATAAAAATAAATAAAAAAGTAAAATCCTTTTAAAATGATGATTAATACATATTGAAATGATTTAAGTATAATTAACTATATAGTGCTTTTTTTATTACAACAATGAAACCGGCTTTTTTTATATCCTATTAATGTAACAATGAGCCCCTTTGAATCCATTGGATACATACTGTATAGGAGCTCCTGCATCTAAATATTTATTTATATCCTTATTTATCACTGGACAGTGAATATTCTATATTGGAACATGTGTTACAGCTTTTCAATAACTGCTACACTTATATACACAGTTTGTTGTTTCTTTGGGGTCTTATTCTCATCATGTGAACTGATTTTTGGCCTTGGATGTTTTTAATTCATGTTGTATTGATATAGAGCAACAAGGCTAACTGGTGGGCCATGGGCAACGTGTAAGCATTCTGCACTTGTTTTTGTTGCCCTCAGGAAAAAGCAGAACTAAGAATGAGTGCCCTTAGCTTTTGTAACCCCAGGAAATAAAAACTCAACTCAAAAAAAGTGCTCTAGAGGGGAGATCAGCAGAGCGTACGCTGCAACCTTACCTCAATCTGGTCCTATGATAGTGGATATTTGTGTTCAATAGCCATAAATGTATATGCAGCTCATAAAGATTCTACAATATTCATCTGTGGTCCCCATGTTCTAGAACTAAGTTGCCAATCACTAATATAGAAGGTTATTGGTAATATTGTATTCTCTTATTGCATACACAGGGAAGAAGAGGGGTTGTATTTATGTGTATTTCCACTAATAAAGATCCTATATATTTTATATATCTACCAGTATTTTGAGTGAGACTTTCTATCACAGTTTATATCAAACTGGTTGTATTGTCGTTATACTGCATAACTTATGTAAACTTATGTACATGCCCTGTGCTTTTCTTTGAGGTTAAAAGCACAGATTTGTGGGTACGCACCATACACTAAATTGCCTGTCACAAGAGTTTGCTTACCAATCTCTGAGCAAGTCGCATATCAAGAAATTAAATATAAGGGGGCACTTCACGGATATCCATGTTGTTTCATGGGCAGGGCTGTGAAAGGAGAAATGGGCATTGCTGGGCAGGGCGGGACCAGGTGTTTCATTAGTGGATTTGGGGCATACCATCTGCAGGGTTGGGGTTTACCGTAGGCAGAACTGAATAAAGCTGGGGACCTGGGCAGAACGGTGGTGATAAAATAATGAATGGGGGGCACACAAGGGGCAGCCATTATCCTGCCTACCCCAGGGACCCCACTGCGGTGAACATTTTAGAGGCGCCAATCATGGTGCTTATTTTAACATATTTTGCATTTCAAATCATGTACAGACCCAGCACTCTGCTGATGTTCATTGAAAATACATTGTGAAAAATGTTTTTATTTTTTATTTTTTTAAATAGAATCCAAAAATACCAATTTTGCAACAGGTTCAGGTAACAACAGAATCATATTTGAAGAAAATATAATATATATATTTTTTAAATTAAAGGCTCTTTGTTACAAAGTACCAGAGTTTCAAAGGACTGAAATATTCTAGGTTTCACCTTTCACTTTTTTAAAATGTAATCTTCCACTCACTGCTTGTAAATCCTCACTACAAATAAGGCTAATTAAATATAAAGCATACTATTCACATAAGCATTTACAGAACAATAATTTGCCTAGATTAACAGTGGCGCGATAACAGTTGCACATTACGAGTGGTGCGCTCACTGTTGCACAAGAGTGATAAGGGGTTTATCTTTATACACATTGGAAGTAGCGCAAGTATTACAAGTTGAAAGTAAACGCGTTTGCTTGAGCGCAATTTAATTTAACCAGCATCAGGTTAGCCGGAATGTGAAATATTAATATTTCATGTCGGGTTAGTGCACTTGAGTAAACGCTATTGATTTTGTGCATGAGTAAGGGTGTTAGGTTTTTTCCCTTTTAGTGCTCCATTGAAGTCTATGGGGGAATACAATAACATGTTTGCGATATTCAAAGTTTGGCTTTTTGCGAGCATCGGGTTACCACTCATGTGAAAACATTTTACTTTCAACTTGTAATATGTCCACTACCCGGCGCAGCGCAAAAACCTTACGTCTAGCAAAGTTAAGGAGGGAGCGATAAATTGCGCTCCACTTGTAATCGAGCCCAATTGTTGAGGAAAATTTGATCCCCATTGTAATATTGATCATTAAATCACATGCATTAGTGTTATCTATATATTTTAATATTCAGGTACACATGTATACATATTTATATTAACTTTTATTAACCTGTAGCTATTAACTAATAGTGTTGTTCAATACATAATTGTTTATTCTGAAGTATTTGTACTCTAACAAGAGAAGTTCATGTTTATACATTTTAGTTTAGCTATGCAGGTTCCACTCATAGCTGAATGATTCTGATCATTATTGGTATAAATATCCACAAATAACCCCATTGTGTTTATATACTGTATGCTTCCAGCAATTCTCTTATTCAGTAAACATTAGTGGGCTTTAACCTTGGTAAATATGTATTTGCCTATTATAGCTTAGGGACGAGCACCATCTTCAGTTGGAAAAATGTGCTGGTTGGTTCCTCTTAGCTCTTTAACATATTTATTAATTCCATAATTAGTGTTAAGCAATCCATTATATAAATTTCCCCTTATCAGTGATAGTGGAACTGAAGAATTTTCTCAGGGGTCAATCACTATGTTTCAAATATCAGCTCATGACAGACAGTATGGGAAGCGCATTTTTCCGTTGATTACAATCCAAAATGTATTCAACCAGTAAAAGTCTACAGCTGTGAACATGTTTTTAATGGAAAAGTTCCTGAAAATGTGTTACCAGTTGTTAAGTTCTTATTATTGGGAATGAAACTGCAAATCCAACTGAACCTGTAGACGGTAAGCGCTTCGGAGCAGGGCCCTTTTCCTCCTGTACTAGATCTGTTTAGTCTGTTATGATTTTGTATCTTATCACAAACCCTTGTCATTATATTCTCCTATCTCTGTACCCAGTGCTACAGAATTTAGTGGCACTATACAAATAAATTATAGTAATAATAATAAACTGACATATACAATGGCCCTTTTATTTTGAATTAACCCCTTTGTTCAGTGAATAAGGGAAATACACATTTACATGTGTGAGATTACCCTATTGCAATCCAAATCCGTAATAATTACTGCTATACAATATGAGTGTCCTTTGTATTTGTATAGGCATGATGTGTCCTTGATTGTACTTTTCCTGAAGATCCCCTTAAGGGGACAGTCTAGTCAAAATTAAACTTTCATGAATCAGATAGGGCATGTAATTTTAAACAACTTTTCAATTTACTTTAATCATCAATTTTGCTTTGTTCTCTTGGCGATTCTTAGTTGAAAGCTAAACCTAGGTAGACTCATATGCTAATTTCTTAGCCCTTGAAGACTGCCTCTTATCTGAATACATTTTAACAGTTTTTCACAACTAGAGGGCATTAGTTCATGTGTTCCATATAGATGACATTGTGCTCACACCCGTGGAGTTACCTAGGAGTCAAAACTGATTGGCTAAAATGCAAGTCTGTCAAAAGAACTGAAATAAGGAGGCGGTCTGCAGAGGCTTAGACACAAGGTAATCACAGAGGTAAAAAGTATATTAATATAACTGTGTTGGTTGTGCAAAACTGGGGAATTGGTAATAAAGGGATCATCTATCTTTTTTTTTTTTTTTTTTTTTTAACATAATTTTTTATTGAGGTTTAGTTAAAGGCATACATAGATCATAATAACTAATTCTTATGTCACATGAAGTAAAGCTTTCAATGTTACAGGAGTAGTAAAATAGGCATAAAAAAGACGTATAATATATAATAGCCGGCAAGTTACATAGCCTGCAAGCATTATACAGATAGAATACTGATCTTTCAGGAACCTTCTATATGACACATCAAATCACTTTTGAACCAACAAAAGAAACAGGTTGTAATAAAGCAAAAGAAGGAAATTGTACCTAAGGAGATCACTTTTGGATCTCATTAATAAACCTCACATTTTTTTAAGATTAACAACAGTTTTGTTCTTGAGGTCCCGAGGACTCATACACCATAGAACTAGGAGGGTATTAACTGGGACTATTAATGAATCCACAGGACTACTCATAAATTGTATAGATTATTAAGGTAAATAAGGGAAATATTGTGGACTAAAATTAGCTAGTTGAATGGGTGCTTTTGGACCTGTTAGTGTAAGGTAGTTAAAGGTTGGCATTGTAAGCACCAATATGAGTAAATATATAGATTTGTTGTGTAGACATTATGGTGGAATATGCAGGTAAAAATAATTAAAGTATGGCATAGGCAAGATAAGCCATATAGATAGCCCTCCAACATTAGGGGGTACCTTAGGTGGGGGGGGGAGAGGAGGTGGTAAGTTGAATAAGGTTTATGCGATTTATATGGAATACCATGAATATGGTGTTAATAGTAACAGAGCAGGTCCAGCCTGCACCAGGAACCTATCTACTGCGGCTATGTGGCAGAGCTGCAGATCACATCATAGTTCTAGCAGGCTCACAGAAGACTTAAGCTTTAGTCCAATATCTTGACTACTATTTATGTGACTTCAGAGGTTATGTTACGGGAATAAAAGAGAGCATATATACATAGGTAACCCAAACCAGTTATTGATTTGTGAGGGTTGAAACTAACCCCTTATATTGAAATATGAATAATTATGTTGCTCATGGCTCACCGCCTCGGCCGCCGGCAGTGGCCCCATACAAGACCAGTCAGCAGGGGTTGGAGGAGTATTTTTAAGTAGATATATAGCAGTCAAAGTTTATGAGAAACTGCGTTTAGAACTTAAACCATTCCTATGTGTAACATATTCTTTTACTGAGGAAAGTCTTCAACATTACTGCCATACAGCTGACTTGCAAACTAGAGGTACTGTTAGGTAGTTGAGAAATATAAATTTGAATGCTACCAGGGATATCTATGGGTACATATAGACATTAACCGTCAGGCAGGTGCTTAGCACCTCTGAACCAAGTGTATTAGGGTAAACATATAACTAGGAACTGTGCCATAACCTTAGAACCTTATGTAAACATTAATATTGCGCCAAAATAAGATGTGCACGGGATAGGTGATCTGTTTTGTAGGGGCTTACAGTATTCTAAAGCCCATTGGAGCTAGAAGTGTAGGATATCGCAATTAAACATGGTACTAATGCATCAAGAACTGCAGGAAATACAATATACAAAAACTCTCTACATGTTGGCTCCACTGTAATAAGAAAAGACTCTAAGATAGTGGCTAATATAAACAAGTTAGAATTCAGAGAACGGTAATGTTAAGGGTAAGCAATTGCAAGCATTGGGATCATTGAAGTGAGAACATTGAATTGCAAACAAGTGTATAGCCTGTACACTGCGGAGGTTAGTTTAAAACAGGAAGCAAAGTAGAAGAAGTGAGCTCTTTGGATTGATGTGAATGGGTGCGGTCTACATTATGTTATGAGTGTGCTATAATTAGTGCTCAGCACGTGTGTATACCAAACAGAATTGGAGTTGTGAATTGCTCCTTTAAGCTCTACAACCTAGGTGGGAGTGTGGCCCTATGGAGAAAAGCTATCTGGAAGAGCTGTGAATGAGAGGCTGCACGAGCAATAATATAAACAACATGTACAAACATCTATATGCTCTGCAGCGGTATGACCTGAGAGACTGAGCTCACTTCCCCTTTACTGAAGTAATAATGCCTTGGTGCCGTAGTCAGCCACAGGCCTACTCATATAGTGTGAAATATTGTCCCTGGAAACAATGAGCTCTCAACTCAAATATAGGGGCCACACACATGAAAGTCAGAGCATAGCAATATTAAAGGACAAAACAAGTCTATGGCAGTTGTACTAAAAGTAATTGTTATGGCTAAAGAAATGTAGCAGCACAATAAGCAGTCCCATTAGTAAGTGTGCGGGAGGATGTTCAGACTGGAAATAGTTTTCATATATGCTGTAAATCAAAAGCTGCTAGTATAGTCATAAGGAGCTCCAAATTAGCCGATGCCACTTCTCAGGTTACCGGGAGCATATTGTACTTGTGGTGTGAGGCCCATTAATGCACACCAACTTACAGTGCTCATTCTGTGCTGAGACTCCCAACGTGCACACAGCGCGTAGGCTCTGAGTCTATCTGTCCCTGTGAGAAATGTGTTGTGCGGTCCGTACCTCTCCAGCGAGATCCAAGATGTCAGCAGGAATTTGCGCGGTCCCTGCCTTTGTGTCCAGCTGCAGCTGCTCCGTAGCGCATTTGTCTGCGGGAATCGCCCAGATCATCCTCGGACTGCGATCCGCCGCCGGTATCCAGCTGAGTGAGCTCCCCGGTCCTCTCAACCATGCTTTGTAGGCAAATGGGTGTCGGACTTGAAAGGGAAGATGGCGGCTGCCTCTGTTCTAAGCTGCTTTCTGTGTCTTCTGAGTTCCTCACATGAGTAGTCAAGGTGGGTAGGTAGTTAGCATGACTGGCGTGAGGCTTACAAAATTCAGTCAATGTGTTACTAAGAGTCCCGCCATATCGGTCTATTAATACATGCATCTGACTCAAGATGGAAGCTGCAGTGTCGTCGCACATTGTAGGCCAGAGAGAATCAGAGAGCCCGAGACTCGAAAGATAGGGCGATAAGTGCTGTGCTGCTTTCCGAAAGTAGTGATAGATAGATCTTCCACATACACCCCTTAGGCAAAGTGAAAAGTGGAGAAAATAGACAGTAGATCACTTGAAAAAAATAAATATATCAGGAGCTCTGTAAAAGTGCGTTTTGTCTTAGTGAAGGTTGGCTCCTCCCCCCCCGGTCATCTATCTTTTTAAACCATAAAAATTCTGGTGTAGACTGCCGCTTTAACGGTACAGAATATTGTGTACTAAATACATGCATACATACACATATGTAAATTTACATATACATATGTAAATATGTGCCCTGCTCACTGCAGACAGACTATACAATAGTAATGAAAAGAGCTTTAATGAATCCAGACCATGTACACTCTTGCACATGTGTAACATAATACAATTATTAGAAATAGTGTTTGTAGTACTTCAAAAAGGCCACTTTGGAACTTTAGCAAGTGCCTTTAGTTGTTGAATTTGATAAATGTAAAATGGTCTCAAGAAGTACTTGGAAAATTGTGATCTGCAAAAAAAATTCAGCTCCATGTATAAAAATAGGACTTCTGTCATGCTTACGGCACTGAGAAATAGCTGAAATCCCACTATAGTGATCAAGTCGAAATGAAAGCCTTGTTTTCTTGATACTGAGCTTGGCAGTGCATGCACCTGTTGGGTGCCAATCTCAGAATGTAACAGGGTGTTGATGGATGAATGTGCCTTATACACAGCCCTAGAATACTATTAAATAAATGGACCTAAGTGATTGCCTTTATTCTTTAGTGCCTTTTTTTTGTTTATAATTGTTTTTCTATGTGACTATAAGCAATTTATAAGCATAATTGTCATTAATGTTTTTTTTTTTTAAATAAAAGAATACATCTTTAAGCCACATCTGATGAGGCTTCTAAGGCAGAGTCCTTTCCTCTCCTTGGACATTTGCCAGGTAATAAATAAAATATGCCAGGAATAGACTATTGTCTCAACTAAAATTTCCTGTGCAGGTTTTGATTGAAATAACTCACTAGGGGAAAAGTAACACACACACATATTTACAAAGAATGCAAAAGTAGATCATTTTGGATGCAACATGTGACAGGAAAGCTTTTAATGAATTTATGAAACAATGGGGAGAATGTAACAAGCAAAAACAATCAGTTACTTGTTATGTAGGCTGCTGATTACATTTCCAGCTCACTGATTAGTAAATAAAAACAGTAACTTTGCTCAAAACAATAACATTAACATGCTAAGAGAATCTGAGTTACTTGATAAGGAAAACAGAACATTCTTATGTGTAGAAATGCCACAAACAATATTTCCACAGCTGGCAGAGAGTGCCAATTTTACATATAACAAATTATTATTTGGAAACAAAATGAGATAGTAATAATGATGTATGTGACTATATTGTTTTTCAGAAAACTGTTTTGAAATAGTGTAACATCTATAGGAAATAAATAAATGAGGAATATCTGTCAGAACAGTTGGATCGCTACAACTTATTGACAAATTTATAACATTGCAAAGATTTTGTTATTTTGCCTGTGAATTTGTAGATTCAGGGGCATTGCTAGTTTTCCTGACACCTTGTTTTTGCAGTTGCTTATTTGTAGTTATTTAAAAGGCCATTAAACCAACAAATATGTTATCCTGTATACAAGAGCTCTATGCTATTCTGCTAAAAATATTTTAAAGGGATAGTCTACAATATAATTTTTATTGTTTTAAAAGATAAATAATCCCTTTATTACCCATTCCCCAGTTTTGCATAACTAACACAGTTATATTAATATACTTTTTACCTCTGTGATTACCTTGTATCTAAGAACCTTCTTCCAGCCCCCTGATCACATGACTGTGACTGTTTATTATGTATTGACTTGGATTTAGTATTGTCTTGTGCATTAACACAGTGTTATCTATATGACCCACATGAACTTATCAGTCTCTTGTTGTGTAAAGGAATTTTAAAAAAATTGATAAGAGGCAGCTCTCAAGTGCTTAGAAATTAGCATATGAGCCTACCTAGGTTTTGTTTCAAATAAGAATACCAAGAGAACAAATCAAATTTAAAGATAAAAGTATGGAAAGTTGATTAAAATTACAAGTCCTATCCGAATAATGAAAGTTTAATTTTGACTAGACTGTCCCTTTAAAGGACCAGTCAACACTGTACATTTGCATAATCAACAAATGCATGATAAGAAGACAATGCAATAGCACTTAGTCTGAACTTCAAATGAGTAGTAGATTTTTGTTAAATAAATTGCAAAGTTATGTTTATTTCCACTCCCCCTGTATCATGTGACAGCCATCAGCCAATCACAAATGCATATACGTATATGCTGTGAATTCTTGCACATGCTCAGTAGGAGCTGATGACTCAAAAAGTGTAAATATAAAAAGACTGTGCACATTTTGTTAATGGAAGTAAATTGGAAAGTTGATTTAAAAAGTTGTGGGATGTTAAACAGTTAATATATTGCTAGACACCATGATGTGTTCAAAGAAAAAAACTAGAATAATATGTAGTTGCATTTTTACAATTATATTAGTTGTTTAAATATTGAAAGCAGTGGAGGCTCCTCCATTTGTTCACATTCGCACGTGAACCCCCATTCAGATGTGAACCCCCATTCAGAAGAAGAGAAGAAAAAAAAAATTCTGAAGAAAATATAATTTTTCCAATAGCCCCCCTATTGGAAAAATTATATTTAATTTATACCCCAAAAAAAGTTAAAGCAAAACTGTTTTTTGTTGTTAAATTATATATTTTTAATGTTTCCACAATTCCACTGTTTTTTCTTTATGTAACCGCACGTGCGGTAGAGCCTACATGCCTGTCTCATTAGCTGCCTGTATATTTTCATGCAGACCACTCCCACTCTCCACCCCATCCCTATACTGGCTTAATCGCACAGTTCAGCCTGTGCTCTTGAGCCAGTGAGGTGGTGTTAAGCTGGTCTGGATACGTCATCACTGATCACGTGATGATCAGTCAGCTCCAGAGTCCAGCTCCGCCTCCACCCACTCTCTTTGAGGTGACTGACTGCGAGTGCGCACAGTGTGCTGTGAGGAGGAAATGCCAGCATGGGGACATGTGCCATGTGTTGGTGGGGACTGGTTGAGAAGCAGCAGAGGACAGGCAAATCCTGCAGCCCTAACAATAGCAGCAGATACACCATCCTTGATCCTTC
Source organism: Bombina bombina (assembly GCF_027579735.1). NCBI lineage: Eukaryota > Metazoa > Chordata > Amphibia > Anura > Bombinatoridae > Bombina > Bombina bombina. Next base: position 249,402,566 of record NC_069503.1, read on the forward strand.
TGTGACCCAACTGGATTACTAAGGTACGGTGGCTGTGTCAGTGGTAAAAGGGACTGGGAGTAACGTTATCTGCACACTTTTTGCACTATGACACTGCTCTGTTGTCATACTAACAGACAGGCAGTGTCACAAACACAGGCAGCACGCTGTGAGGGAGGCTGGCTGATGTAGAGTAAAAAAATAGAAAATGGCTGCACCGGAGGATCCAGGAGGCTTTTGATTGACAGTTTTACAGCCTTGTGACTCCACTGTTTGTTTTTACTACACAAGCCATGTGCGGGGGTTAGGTGAGGGGGTCAGATCTGTTTAATGGTTATGTAAGACTACAGCGATACAAAGGGGCTAGCTGGCTGCAAATACAAGTGAGTGAGAAATCTCTGACCCTGTGTGTGCTGTGTGAGCTGTATAAATATAAATCACTAACATATTTTTAAAAGCTAATCTCCCTCCCCAGTGTGACTTGAAGCTTCAGTGTATAACCAGCATTCTGTTTCCCCTAGATTTACTGCACGGTTCTCCCACTGTAAAATCAACTAACAAAAAGCACCAGTGCTCTGAACAGTTCTATAACAGTTACTCTGCTAGTACTCTTTAATTTTGCATATTGAAATTCTGCATTGTACTTATTTTGTGTTATTAATATATATCTGATGTCATCTTAAAATGTAAGATAAATATTTCTCCTTTCACAACCTCCATTTTCTATGCATATATCTGCCTGTTTTCTAATGGTTTTAATAAGCTATGTTTCTTTTAGCTTGGCATTTTCACCCTGCTTCTCTTTCATGATTCAGATAGAGAATAAAATTTTAAACAACTTTCCAATTTAGTTCTATTATCTAATTTGATTCCTTCTCTTGTTATCCTTTGCTGAAAGGTGTATCTAGGCAAGTTCAGGAGCAGCAGAGAACCTAGGTTCTAGCTGGCTGCATATATATATATATATATATCACCTATGTATTCAGTTAGAAACCATTAGTGCATTGCTGCTCCTTCAACAAATGATACCAAGGGAATGAAACAAATTAGATAATAGAAGTAAATTAGAAAGTTGTTTAAAATTGTATTCTCTATCTGAATAATGACAGAAACATTTTGGGTTTCATGTCCCTTTAAGGTGAGCTGGGATGGTTGCTTGGGGTAATAAAAACATCAGATTACTCCCATTATCATTCAGAAGCTTTATTAATGCTGTTATACCTCTCATGTACATATGAATACCAGATCTTTGATATGCCTATCCTAGATTTAAAGGGACAGTCTACAATATATTTTTTATTGTTTATAAAGATAATCCCTTTATTACCCATCCCCCAGTCTTGCACAACCAAACACTGTTATATTAATACACTTTTTACCTCTGTGATTACCTTGTATGTGTGCATCATCTGACAGCTCCATAATCACATATATAAAAGTACATTAATATAACAATGTTGGTTGTGCAAAGCTAGGGAATGGGTAGTAAATACATTAGCTATCTTTTTAAACAATAACAATTTTAGTGTAGACTGTCCCTTTAACTACAATTCCTATATGGCTACCACCATACTGCCTGCAAGAACATTTTTAGAAGTTTATCACCAAGTCAGCACATACATTATTAACGTACTAAAACGTGTTTCCACCAAAGCTAACATTTAATCATTTGCATTGAGACTGACAATATTATTGTTTAATATAATGTCACGTCAAAGCTTTTATATTATATTCAATGGGAAATGCATTACAAGAAAGTATATAGTCTGTGTGTGTGTGTAGTGTGTATGTATGTATGCTTGTGTAATGTGTATATGTATGTAGTGTGTACAGTATGTATGCTTGTGTAATGTGTATATGTATGTAGTGTGTACAGTATGTATGCAGTTTGTCTGTGTAAGTGTGTGAAGTGTGTATCAAATATACATAGTTTCTCGTTAAAGGGGCGGGGCCTCATTTCAAGGGGTGTGGTCTAGTGCACCCCCATCTTCAAAATTCACCAGCCGCCACTGATTGAAAGTATAAGTGTAATGGCCACGTTTCTATAAAGTAATTGGCACCGCTATGTTTGAACTAGTATTTTATTTAGCTCTGTTTTTGCAAATAAAGCTATGTAAAATCTCTTTTTGGACAGCCTCTTTTATTGCCTGTTTTATATGTGTTCCTAATTGTCTTCAGCAGGGGAAGGGATAAGAGGCACCTTAAAGGGACAGTACACTGTGAAATTGTTTTTTTCATTAATGTATTTTTAAATGACTTGTTATACCAGCTGCAGAGTACACAGTTTATGAGAAAATGCATTTTCAGGTTTATTTGTGTATAGGATTAGCTGGTTTTGTGCTTTTAAACCACAGCCTATCACTTTGTGTACACACACAGGCTTCCTTATTATATATTTGTCTGTAAACCTAAGCTCAATACTTAGAGAGAACGCATTTTATTACTTAAAGGGACATTATACACTAGATTTTTCTTTGCATAAATGTTTTGTAGATGATCCATTTATTTAGCCTATAGAGGTTTCTTTAAAAAAAAAAAGTATAGTTTTTCGTATTTTTAAATAACATTGCACTAATTTCAGACTCCTAACCAAGCCCCAAAGTTTTAAAGTACACTGATGTATACCTACTCCAGCTTGCTTCTGTTTGTGTAAATAGTCTTTTCATATGCAGAGGAAGGGGGGGGGGGTCTGGTTTTATTTTGCTCTACACCCACTTTCAGTGAGCTAAACTGGGACCTTCTAAGTAAGTTTTTAAACATTTTATACTGGATTTTTATATCAGTATCTGTGCAAATTATTCTTTATAGCAGTGTCTATTACATGCAGCTATATACAATTTGGTGTATACTGTACCTTTAACTATCATGCACCACACTGAGAGTGTAACTTCTTCTGAAGGCTGTGTTTACTTAGGCTTATCAATAGCTTAGACTCCAGTATAAAAATGTTCAGTACAGGCTAAATCAGCTATTTCAAATGCCAAAATATGGGTAAAGGAGCTACTTGTAAACAATTCAATACACTCCAGCAGGTAAAATGGATCATTGGGAACAATTTAAAGGAGAGAAAATTTGGGGGTACTCTGTCCCTTTAAGTTAAAATACGGCGGCACCCATTACTTTATAGAAAAACTCAGTGAAATTTAGAAAACCAACAATTTTCAAAGTTAAATTGCAGTATAAAGGAACAGAATAAACAAATGACAGTATTTTTTAACTACATATAATTAAACATTTTATTTTACAATCTCATACTGTTTAATATCCCTTAAGGCTAGATTGCTCATTGGCTGATAAGGACACAGATCTATTAGTGGGCAGTGTTAGATGCATTAAGAAAAAAATAAATGAAATTTAAAAATATATATATTTTTTAAATATAGGAAGAAAGTACATAAAATAACAGTGCAATGCAAATCAAAATGCTCTATTTCATATGTGACATACAAATTATTTGATGTTCCTGTTAAAGGACCAGTCAACACATTAGATTTGCATAATCAACAAATGCAAAATAACAAGACAATGCAATAGCACTTAGTCTGAACTTCAAATGAGTAGTAGATTTTTTTTTATAACAAATTTCAAAGTTATGTATAATTCCACTCCCCTTGTACCATGTGATAGCAATCAGCCAATCACAAATGCATATACGTATAGTCTGTGAATTCTTGCACATGCTCAGTAGGATCTGGTGACTCAAAAGGTATAAATATAAAAGACTGTGCACATTTTTTTAAATGGAAGTAAATTGGAAAGTTGTTTAAAATTACATGTTGTATCTGAATCATGAAAATTTAATTTAACCTGAGTGTCCCTTTAAAGACATAAACCATTGATTAGCCCTACTTTCCAGTCAAGGGTATAGCTCACAAAATGTAAGAGAGTCTCTCTAACAAAAGGTGCCCACAGGCAATTGCCTATTTAGCCTATTCTGCCCTTTGGAGGAAACATAATGAAGGTGAAGAAAACGTGAAAGTGATATTGAGAAAAAGGGTTAAAATGTTCAGGAGTGGAGGGAAGTCTTTGTGAAAGAGGGATAGATCTCTCAACCCAAACACATCATATAAATATTTTGTATAATAAAATAAACATAACGCCCAAATATGTTTGTTTTTCTTTCTACAATAAATAATCCCCTTTATATGACTGCAGGCAAATCTCCCGGGAACAGAGGTTAAAACAAAATTGGGTTTCATCATATCCCTTCAAAATGACCAACATTCATTACCATAAAAAAATAAGCTGTTTTAAACTATCCCTACTTTCCATGAGACAAGGGACCTATCATAGTCCTGCACAGACTCTGTGCTTTGCTCCTTGGGCAGGTAGTATAGTAGCTCTAGGGCCTCTGTTCAGCTACAGTGGCGACAACAAAGTAACTTCAATTATAGAAAGATAACCTTGGGGTTATACTTCAGTTAGATATACAAGAGGGAACAAGTTATTTTGTATTTCTCTGAGCTAGCCTAGGGAGATTAAGCTTGTGCATGTCACTCAGGGTAAAAATGATTCAGTCAGGAAGATCCCGAAATGGCACATGGCAGGACATGTCTCTACAAGAATGAAACAGTAGTGTTTATTTTTCAGTACAGGAACATCTAATGTTTATTTATTGTTAAAGATAGGGAAAAGACTAATATCCTTCTCACCTGCAATATATTAATACTAATACAGAATTTTATGTTTTGTGTGTACATATATATATATATATATATATATATATATATATGGTAGCAATAGGTGCACTCTCACTAACTGCATAAACATATGCCAGGATGCTAAGAGAGAATCATAAAGTTAATAAGACGAAGCACTCACTGGTCTTATCAAGTGTTACCAAAATGTTTTCCATAGTGACATTTCGGGGTGTTCACCCCTTCATCAGACCAACAATAGTGCAAAAAACAAACAGACTTTTAAGCAGTGTTTGGTCCCTCCCCCAACAAAAAAACGCCAAAGGGGTTGTCGTCATAGTGATATAAGATAATGCAAAACAAAATATTCACAACTGAAAACCTGAATACTCACATCTAATATATAAGCCAATAATCTAAGTGCAATTACATTGGTGATGTAAATAATATAACACAAAAAATAACACCATGTGTAAATATCTAGCCTATAGTATATCATAACCCTTCTTCTCTGTGCTTTTTTGTAACTATGATTGTTACCTATAAATATGATTTTACTATAATCTTTTTGCTATTGTTCTCTCTATTTATGCACATTATGTTGATATCATCCACCTATGATAATTACCACTATACGTATATGATGCTTTAAGTGTGATATGTGTTAGTATTACTATAACTTCTACATATTGTCGATTTTGATAACTATCGTTAGACTCAAGATGACCAGATTTTTTTGTGATACCTTTATTTTGGGGGTCTAGTCAATGTTAAGTTAATGTCTAGGCTGCCTTAAGGTTTATTATACCCACATGTCTGTCATCACTCTTATACATGCATTGCGATTAATAGGCCCCCTCAATACCATAACATCGTCTTTATTTATGTTGGTTTTATGCAACACATCATGAGGGTCTGTGTTTACATAGTTACAATGTGTGGCGCTATATACCATTATATGTGGTCCTCCACCCTTTCCGGCATATAGTTTACAATGCGCACACACATTAACTCTTTTGCGCATTGCAAATGCTTATATTAAGGTACGGCATGTTTCTTAATGCATACACTCTATGAGACAACAGATTTGATACATAATAACACAATCGTCTTTGATGCTACATACACATGCCTACTATGGGCATATGCATAACGTCATACGCATCCCCAGACCTACCCATCATCATCAGTGTCAATGTTCACACTGTGACTATAGCTGAGCTGCGCTACATATTGGTATTTGAATTTCCCCCTCTTCAGCGTGTAATTTACAATGCACACATTGACTTTTTTTGCGCAAAACAGATTCTGATATAAAGATATGGCAGTTTTCTTCATATATACACTCTTTGAGTCAACTTGTCTGACATATAATAACACACTCGCCTCTGATGTTACATACACACCCCTACTATGGGCGTATTCATGATGTCATATGCATCCGCAGACGCATCTAGACCCTTTACCCGCCCCTAATGTTTACTCTTACGGTGGTTTAGTGCAGTGATTTTTAACCTTTTTTTTGCCGTGGCACACTTTTTTACATTAAAAAATCCTGTGGCACACCACCATCCCAAAATTTAAAAAAAATCACACATTGTAGCCTAATACAGCATATATATATACTCCCAGTGCAGGGGTAGTTTGTAGGAGGCATGGCATAACAGCACAATACATACAGTATGTGTGTATATATATATATATATATATATATATATATATATATACACATACACATACACACAAACACACACATACTGTACGTATTGTGCTGTTATGCCATGCCTCCTACAAACTACCCCTGCACTGGGAGTAAAAAACAAGCAAAGTTTAAAAAATATGTCACACTGTTGACAGTCTGCCGTGGCACACCTGAGGATCTCTCACGGCACACTAGTGTGCCACGGCACACTGGTTGAAAAACACTGGTTTAGTGAACATGATATACTATTAAGTTTTTAGTCTTTTGGATGTCTAAATCGTCTTAGCAAGCACATACTGTATTTATAATGGTAAGCATACCGGTTCTCACAGTTTCGGTCAGATTGTTGTGGCCATACACCGACTCACCCAGTTATATGTCTTTATTACCCAGTATGTCCCATTATGAAATCTTATACACTTTATCAACACTTTGGCTACAGGCTCCTAGATATTTACACATGGTGTTATTTTTTGTGTTATATTATCTACATCACTAATGTAATTGCACTTAGATTATTGTCTTATATATTAGATGTGAGTATTCAGGTTTTCAGTTATGGATATTTTGTTTTGCATTATCTTACATCACTATGACAACCCCTTTGGAGTATTTTTTGTTGGGGGAGGGACCAAAAACTGTTTAAAAGTCTATTTGTTTTTTGCACTATTGTTGGTTTGATGAATGGCTGAACACCCTGAAACATCACTATGGAATACATTTTGGTAACACTTGATAAGACCAGTGAGTGCTTCGTCTTATTAACTTTATATATATATATATATATATATATATATATATATACAATGTGTGCAGAATTATTAGGCAAATGAGTATTTTGACCACATCATCCTCTTTATGCATGTTGTCTTACTCCAAGCTGTATAGGCTCGAAAGCCTGCTACCAATTAAGCATATTAGGTGATGTGCATCTCTGTAATGAGAAGGGGTGTGGTCTAATGACATCAACACCCTATATCAGGTGTGCATAATTATTAGGCAACTTCCTTTCCTTTGGCAAAATGGGTCAAAAGAAGGACTTGACGGGCTCAGAAAAGTAAAAAATAGTGAGATATCTTGCAGAGGGATGCAGCACTCTTAAAATTGCAAAGCTTCTGAAGCATGATCATCGAACAATCAAGCGTTTCATTCAAAATAGTCAACAGGGTCGCAAGAAGCGTGTGGAAAAACCAAGGCGCAAAATAACTGCCCATGAACTGAGAAAAGTCAAGCGTGCAGCTGCCAAGATGCCATTTGCCACCAGTTTGGCCATATTTCAGAGCTGCAACATCACTGGAGTGCCCAAAAGCACAAGGTGTGCAATACTCAGAGACATGGCCAAGGTAAGAAAGGCTGAAAGACGACCACCACTGAACAAGACACACAAGCTGAAACGTCAAGACTGGGCCAAGAAATATCTCAAGACTGATTTTTCTAAGGTTTTATGGACTGATGAAATGAGTGAGTCTTGATGGGCCAGATGGATGGGCCCGTGGCTGGATTGGTAAAGGGCAGAGAGCTCCAGTCCGACTCAGATGCCAGCAAGGTGGAGGTGGAGTACTGGTTTGGGCTGGTATCATCAAAGATGAGCTTGTGGGGCCTTTTCGGGTTGAGGATGGAGTCAAGCTCAACTCCCAGCCCTACTGCCAGTTTCTGGAAGACACCTTCTTCAAGCAGTGGTACAGGAAGAAGTCTGCATCCTTCAAGAAAAACATGATTTTCATGCAGGACAATGCTCCATCACACGCGTCCAAGTACTCCACAGCGTGGCTGGCAAGAAAGGGTATAAAAGAAGAAAATCTAATGACATGGCCTCCTTGTTCACCTGATCTGAACCCCATTGAGAACCTGTGGTCCATCATCAAACGTAAGATTTACAAGGAGGGAAAACAGTACACCTCTCTGAACAGTGTCTGGGAGGCTGTGGTTGCTGCTGCACGCAATGTTGATGGTGAACAGATCAAAACACTGACAGAATCCATGGATGGCAGGCTTTTGAGTGTCCTTGCAAAGAAAGGTGGCTATATTGTCACTGATTTGTTTTTGTTTTGTTTTTGAATGTCAGAAATGTATATTTGTGAATGTTGAGATGTTATATTGGTTTCACTGGTAAAAATAAATAATTGAAATGGGTATATATTTGTTTTTTGTTAAGTTGCCTAATAATTATGCACAGTAATAGTCACCTGCACACACAGATATCCCCCTAAAATAGCTATAACTAAAAACTACTTCCAAAACTATTCAGCTTTGATATTAATGAGTTTTTTGGGTTCATTGAGAACATGGTTGTTGTTCAATAATAAAATTAATCCTCAAAAATACAACTTGCCTAATAATTCTGCACTCCCTGTATATACATATACAATGGGTCTGCACCATTAGTATTTACTGAATACATTTAGTGAGTTTGTTTTTTCAAACTTGCAAATAAGGGGAAGTGGTTGAGCAATCTCTCCACTCCAACACTTGATTTTTTGCTAATTTTTCCATCCACCACCTTTATATTTAATATATATATGTGTGTTTGTGTTTCCATGTAAGGTCAGCACTCTAGCTTAACTTCTTAGTGCCTGAGTCATAGATGAGTACAGGTATACAAAAGACTCTTCTCTCCTTTTCATAAGTTTTTCAACACATTTATTGGTTCCAACGTTTCGGCCCCAACCTGAGCCTTTGTCAAGGTAACATACAATGCAAAATAACACAATATTTATACCCTGTTAAACCACTCCCCCACTCACTCAGGTGATGCTCTATGACTCTTTGATTCTCCGATTCTCTTAAGGTAGAATCTGAATACTGCTCACTTAGCTGCTCACTGGATTTTTCCAATTCTCTACCTTTAAAATAAATTTCTAATACATTAGTACACAACAGGCACACAAACATCACTAGAAAAAAATGTTAAGTTTACAGGGTAATAAACATATTTATAAGTAACTATTAATTATTCATAAATAATTTACAAACTAATAAGTATATCTCCTTCATTAGTGGTACAAGAGTCCATGATTCCTGTTTAATCATACCATCAGATTTAATTCAACTTGTAGAGTTCTTGGTTATCTACTCTATAAAAAACAAGAGAAAGACAGGTATGTATTCAAGCCCCTGGGAGGGACTTTGTCTAGCTCAGAGATCCACCTGGCCTCTCTTTGTAATAGAAAAATCTTTCTATCTCCCCCTTATATTAGAGGTAGTATCTGATCTATAGGACAACATCTGAGACTAGACACTGAATGGCCCTTTTCCAAGTAAGTGTTTAGCTACTGGCTGGTCTGACTCCCCTTTGTCCAAAGCCTGTCTGATGCTAGTTCTGTGTACTGCCATTCTTTCCTTTAGCATACATTCTGTTTTTCCGATATACATATCCCCACATTGGCACTTGATCATATAGACCACATATTTAGACTCACAATTTAATGGCTGTCTTATGTCATATTTCATATAAGTGTGGCTATGTGTGAATGTATTGCCTAGGATTAAATTGTCACATGTTGTGCACCCATCACACCTATATACACCTGGGTTTCTCATTAGAAAATGTTTCATAGGTTTTTCATACTTTTCAGTGGGGTCTGCCTGTACTAGCATATCCTTCAAGGAAAGTCCCCTTCTGTAGGAGAATATTGGGAGTTCTTTAGTGAAAGATTTTAATCTCTCATCCCCTTGCAGGAATTTCCAATTATCTTGGATAGCTTTCCGTAGTTTCCAACTATCTACTGTGTTGTAAGTGACTAAAAATAGTGTGTCTTTCTCTCTCCTTTTTGTTCTCTTGCTGTTGTTGCCTGCATTTTACTATCTTGTAAGATATTTACTGGGTATACCCTCTTTGAGAATATTTTACCCATTCCATCCACAGCCTTTTCTACTTCCTCTGACTTGGAAGTAAGTATAATGGCTCAACATTTGAGCCTTTGGCATAGATTTAAGTAGATGTCTTGGGTGAAAGCTCTCATATCTTACCAGGGTGTTCCTATCTGTGGTCTTTCTATACACTCTTGTCTCTACCCTGTCATTATTTTTAAATAGTTCTATATCCAAGAATTCTATTTTCTCTTTGTTCCATTTAGGGACAAATCTGATGGGCCCTTAATCTTATTAATGTTATCCAAAAAGCTGATTTGGGTACTTTCACCACCATACCAGAGAGGAAAAACACATTGTCTATGAACCTCCTGTAGTTACAACCATATTGTAAAAATAATTCATTATTCACAATATTTCTCTGTTCATATGAATACATAAAAATATTAGCATAGCTCGGTGCTACCTGAGAGCCCATGGCCGTACCCATGTATCATAAAAAAACATCCAAATTTGAAATAATTTTTATGCAATATGAAATGTAGTAGTACGTTTAGGTATTCTAAAGGAGGCCCCATAGAACCATTGTTTTCCTGTTGCAACTTCCTAACTGCCTCAATCTCCTCCTCATGAGGGATGCAGGTGTAACGATTTGAAACATCCATTGTGTCAAACAGCATATTATCCCCACAAGATTCTATTTCTTTCAATGTCTCTAGGAAGTGATCAGAGTCTCTTATATATGAGGGTATTTATTTCACCAGTCCCTGTAGGGTATCGTTAAAGTATTGGGCCACTGGCTGGTTTAGTGACTCCATTGCTGAAATTATAGACCTCCCCAGGGGGTTGATAAGAGACTTGTGGATCTTTGGGAGTATATAGAAAACTGGGGTCTTGCGGTATTCAGTGAACATAAAATTTCTCTCTCCCTCAGAGATTCAGCCATTCTGCATCCCCGTCAAAAGGATATTATCCAGCTCCTTCTTGTATTCCAAGGTGGTATTTCTGTTTAATTTAATGTAGTTTTGGCTGTTGTTCAATTGTCTTAATACCTCTCTCTGATAATCCTTATAGTCCATTAAGACAATACTTCCACCCTTGTCAGCAGGCTTCAAAATGATATCTTTATTATTTTTAAGGCCTTTGAGTGCATCCCATTCCCTGCTTTCAAAATTGGGTTTTATCTAGAATCCCTATATCCTTTTCCACAAGTTTTAGGAAAAACAGAATTTATGTTTACCTGATAAATTTCTTTCTCCAACGGTGTGTCCGGTCCACGGCGTCATCCTTACTTGTGGGATATTCTCCTCCCCAACAGGAAATGGCAAAGAGCCCAGCAAAGCTGGTCACATGATCCCTCCTAGGCTCCGCCTACCCCAGTCATTCGACCGACGTTAAGGAGGAATAATAGCATAGGAGAAACCATATGGTACCGTGGTGACTGTAGTTAAAGAAAATAAATTATCAGACCTGATTAAAAAACCAGGGCGGGCCGTGGACCGGACACACCGTTGGAGAAAGAAATTTATCAGGTAAACATAAATTCTGTTTTCTCCAACATAGGTGTGTCCGGTCCACGGCGTCATCCTTACTTGTGGGAACCAATACCAAAGCTTTAGGACACGGATGAAGGGAGGGAGCAAATCAGGTCACCTAAATGGAAGGCACCACGGCTTGCAAAACCTTTCTCCCAAAAATAGCCTCAGAAGAAGCAAAAGTATCAAACTTGTAAAATTTGGTAAAAGTGTGCAGTGAAGACCAAGTCGCTGCCCTACATATCTGATCAACAGAAGCCTCGTTCTTGAAGGCCCATGTGGAAGCCACAGCCCTAGTGGAATGAGCCGTGATTCTTTCGGGAGGCTGCCGTCCGGCAGTCTCGTAAGCCAATCTGATGATGCTTTTAATCCAAAAAGAGAGAGAGGTAGAAGTTGCTTTTTGACCTCTCCTTTTACCTGAATAAACAACAAACAGGGAAGATGTTTGTCTAAAATCCTTTGTAGCATCTAAATAGAATTTTAGAGCGCGAACAACATCCAAATTGTGCAACAAGCGTTCCTTCTTTGAAACTGGTTTCGGACACAGAGAAGGTACGATAATCTCCTGGTTAATGTTTTTGTTAGAAACAACTTTTGGAAGAAAACCAGGTTTAGTACGTAAAACCACCTTATCTGCATGGAACACCAGATAAGGAGGAGAACACTGCAGAGCAGATAATTCTGAAACTCTTCTAGCAGAAGAAATTGCAACTAAAAACAAAACTTTCCAAGATAATAACTTAATATCAACGGAATGTAAGGGTTCAAACGGAACCCCCTGAAGAACTGAAAGAACTAGATTGAGACTCCAAGGAGGAGTCAAAGGTTTGTAAACAGGCTTGATTCTAACCAGAGCCTGAACAAAGGCTTGAACATCTGGCACAGCTGCCAGTTTTTTGTGAAGTAACACCGACAAGGCAGAAATCTGTCCCTTCAGGGAACTTGCCGATAATCCTTTTTCCAATCCTTCTTGAAGGAAGGATAGAATCCTAGGAATCTTAACCTTGTCCCAAGGGAATCCTTTAGATTCACACCAACAGATATATTTTTTCCAAATTTTGTGGTAAATCTTTCTAGTTACAGGCTTTCTGGCCTGAACAAGAGTATCGATAACAGAATCTGAGAAACCTCGCTTCGATAAAATCAAGCGTTCAATCTCCAAGCAGTCAGCTGGAGTGAAACCAGATTCGGATGTTCGAACGGACCCTGAACAAGAAGGTCTCGTCTCAAAGGTAGCTTCCAAGGTGGAGCCGATGACATATTCACCAGATCTGCATACCAAGTCCTGCGTGGCCACGCAGGAGCTATCAAGATCACCGACGCCCTCTCCTGATTGATCCTGGCTACCAGCCTGGGGATGAGAGGAAACGGCGGGAACACATAAGCTAGTTTGAAGGTCCAAGATGCTACTAGTGCATCCACTAGAGCCGCCTTGGGATCCCTGGATCTGGACCCGTAGCAAGGAACTTTGAAGTTCTGACGAGAGGCCATCAGATCCATGTCTGGAATGCCCCAAAGTTGAGTGACTTGGGCAAAGATTTCCGGATGGAGTTCCCACTCCCCCGGATGCAATGTCTGACGACTCAGAAAATCCGCTTCCCAATTTTCCACTCCCGGGATGTGGATAGCAGACAGGTGGCAGGAGTGAGACTCCGCCCATAGAATAATCTTGGTCACTTCTTCCATCGCTAGGGAACTCCTTGTTCCCCCCTGATGGTTGATGTACGCAACAGTCGTCATGTTGTCTGATTGAAACCGTATGAACTTGGTCCTCGCTAGCTGAGGCCAAGCCTTGAGAGCATTGAATATCGCTCTCAGTTCCAGAATATTTATCGGTAGAAGAGATTCTTCCCGAGACCAAAGACCCTGAGCTTTCAGGGATCCCCAGACCGCGCCCCAGCCCATCAGACTGGCGTCGGTCGTGACAATGACCCACTCTGGTCTGTGGAATGTCATCCCTCGTGACAGGTTGTCCAGGGACAGCCACCAACGGAGTGAGTCTCTGGTCCTCTGATTTACTTGTATCTTTGGAGACAAGTCTGTATAGTCCCCATTCCACTGACTGAGCATGCACAGTTGTAATGGTCTTAGATGAATGCGCGCAAAAGGAACTATGTCCATTGTCGCTACCATCAACCCGATCACCTCCATGCACTGAGCTACGGAAGGAAGAGGAACGGAATGAAGTATTCGACAAGAGTCCAGAAGCTTTGTCTTTCTGGCCTCTGTTAGAAAAATCCTCATTTCTGAGGAGTCTATAATTGTTCCCAAGAAGGGAACCCTTGTTGACGGGGATAGAGAACTCTTTTCCACGTTCACTTTCCAGCCGTGCGATCTGAGAAAGGCCAGGACGATGTCCGTGTGAGCCTTTGCTCGAGGGAGGGACGACGCTTGAATCAGAATGTCGTCCAGGTAAGGTACAACTGCAATGCCCCTTGGTCTTAGCACAGCTAGAAGGGACCCTAGTACCTTTGTGAAAATCCTTGGAGCAGTGGCTAATCCGAAAGGAAGCGCCACGAACTGGTAATGTTTGTCCAGGAATGCAAACCTTAGGAACCGATGATGTTCCTTGTGGATAGGAATATGTAGATACGCATCCTTTAAATCCACCGTGGTCATGAATTGACCTTCCTGGATGGAAGGAAGGATAGTTCGAATGGTTTCCATCTTGAAAGATGGGACCTTGAGAAATTTGTTTAAGATCTTGAGATCTAGGATTGGTCTGAACGTTCCCTCTTTTTTGGGAACTATGAACAGATTGGAGTAGAACCCCATCCCTTGTTCTCTCAATGGAACAGGATGAATCACTCCCATTTTTAACAGGTCTTCTACACAATGTAAGAACGCCTGTCTTTTTATGTGGTCTGAAGACAACTGAGACCTGTGGAACCTTCCCCTTGGGGGAAGTCCCTTGAATTCCAGAAGATAACCCTGGGAGACTATTTCTAGCGCCCAAGGATCCAGAACATCTCTTGCCCAAGCCTGAGCGAAGAGAGAGAGTCTGCCCCCCACCAGATCCGGTCCCGGATCGGGGGCCGATATTTCATGCTGTCTTGGTAGCAGTGGCAGGTTTCTTTGCCTGCTTTCCCTTGTTCCAGCCTTGCATTGGTCTCCAAGCTGGCTTGGCCTGAGAAGAATTACCCTCTTGCTTAGAGGACGTAGCACCTTGGGCTGGTCCGTTTTTACGAAAGGGACGAAAATTAGGTCTATTTTTTGCCTTGAAAGGCCGATCCTGAGGAAGGGCATGGCCCTTACCCCCAGTGATATCAGAGATAATCTCTTTCAAGTCAGGACCAAACAGCGTTTTCCCCTTGAAAGGAATGTTTAGTAGCTTGTTCTTGGAAGACGCATCAGCCGACCAAGATTTCAACCAAAGCGCTCTGCGCGCCACAATAGCAAACCCAGAATTCTTAGCCGCTAACTTAGCCAATTGCAAAGAGGCGTCTAGAGTGAAAGAATTAGCCAATTTGAGAGCATTGACTCTGTCCATAATCTCCTCATAAGGAGGAGAGTCACTATCGAGCACCTTAATCAGTTCATCAAACCAGAAATATGCGGCTGTAGTGACAGGGACAATGCATGAAATGGGTTGTAGAAGGTAACCCTGCTGAACAAACATCTTTTTAAGCAAACCTTCTAATTTTTTATCCATAGGATCTTGAAAGCACAACTATCCTCTATGGGAATAGTGGTGCGTTTGTTTAAAGTAGAAACCGCTCCCTCGACCTTGGGGACTGACTGCCATAAGTCCTTTCTGGGGTCGACCATAGGAAACAATTTTTTAAATATGGGGGGAGGGACGAAAGGAATACCGGGCCTTTCCCATTCTTTATTAACAATGTCCGCCACCCGCTTGGGTATAGGAAAAGCTTCTGGGAGCCCCGGCACCTCTAGGAACTTGTCCATTTTACATAGTTTCTCTGGGATGACCAAATTTTCACAATCATCCAGAGTGGATAATACCTCCTTAAGCAAAATGCGGAGATGTTCCAATTTAAATTTAAAAGTAATCACATCAGATTCAGCCTGCTGAGAAATGTTCCCTAAATCAGTAATTTCTCCCTCAGACAAAACCTCCCTGGCTCCCTCAGATTGGGTTAGGGGCCCTTCAGAGATATTAATATCAGCGTCGTCATGCTCTTCAGTAACTAAAACAGAGCATCCACGCTTACGCTGACAAGGGTTCATTTTGGCTAAAATGTTTTTGACAGAATTATCCATTACAGCCGTTAATTGTTGCATAGTAAGGAGTATTGGCGCGCTAGATGTACTAGGGGCCTCCTGAGTGGGCAAGACTCGTGTAGACGAAGGAGGGAATGATGCAGTACCATGCTTACTCCCCTCACTTGAGGAATCATCTTGGGCATCATTGTCATTATCACATAAATCACATTTATTTAAATGAATAGGAATTCTGGCTTCCCCACATTCAGAACACAGTCTATCTGGTAGTTCAGACATGTTAAACAGGCATAAACTTGATAAGAAAGTACAAAAAACGTTTTGAAATAAAACCGTTACTGTCACTTTAAATTTTAAACTGAACACACTTTATTACTGCAATTGCGAAAAAACATGAAGGAATTGTTCAAAATTCACCAAACTTTCACCACAGTGTCTTAAAGCCTTGAAAATATTGCACACCAATTTTGGAAGCTTTAACCCTTAAAATAACGGAACCGGAGCCGTTTTAAGCTTTAACCCCTTTACAGTCCCTGGTATCTGCTTTGCTGAGACCCAACCAAACCCAAGGGGAATACGATACCAAATGATGCCTTCAGAAGTCTTTTATCAGTATCAGAGCTCCTCTCACATGCGACTGCATGCCATGCCTCTCAAAAACAAGTGCGCAACACCGGCGCGAAAATGAGACTCTGCCTATGCTTTGGGAAAGCCCCTAAAGAATAAGGTGTCTAAAACAGTGCCTGCCGATATAATTATATCAAAATACCCAGAATAAATGATTCCTCAAGGCTAAATAAGTGTTAATATCAATCGATTTAGCCCAAAAAATGTCTACAGTCTAAATAAGCCCTTGTGAAGCCCTTATTTACAATCGTAATAAACATGGCTTACCGGATCCCATAGGGAAAATGACAGCTTCCAGCATTACATCGTCTTGTTAGAATGTGTCATACCTCAAGCAGCAAAGGACTGCAAACTGTTCCCCCAACTGAAGTTAATGCTCTCAACAGTCCTGTGTGGAACAGCCATGGATTTTAGTTACGGTTGCTAAAATCATTTTCCTCATACAAACAGAATTCTTCATCTCTTTTCTGTTTCTGAGTAAATAGTACGTACCAGCACTATTTGAAAATAACAAACTCTTGATTGAATAATGAAAAACTACAGTTAAACACTAAAAAACTCTAAGCCATCTCCGTGGAGATGTTGCCTGTACAACGGCAAAGAGAATGACTGGGGTAGGCGGAGCCTAGGAGGGATCATGTGACCAGCTTTGCTGGGCTCTTTGCCATTTCCTGTTGGGGAGGAGAATATCCCACAAGTAAGGATGACGCCGTGGACCGGACACACCTATGTTGGAGAAACTAGTTTTATGGGGGTTACGGGTATTAGGGTTGAATTTACTCACACCTCTATACTCCTTTGTGTACCATGAGATCTGCCCCCTTTATCTAAGAAAAAGTCTCTAAGCCTAAAACTGCAACCAAATTTACATAGATCTACTTTAGTACAAAACATGTTCCTTTAATCTTAGGGACAAAGTTCAATCCCCTTTATAATACGCCCTCCTCGTTATAATATATTAAAACTTTATTTTAAAGGTAGAGAATTGGAAAAATCCAATGAGCAGCTAAGTGAGCAGCATTCAGATTCTACCTTAAGAGAATCAGAGAATCAAAGGGTCATAGAGCAGTGAGTGGGGGAGGGGTTTACCAGGGTATAAGTATTGTGTTATTTTGCATTGTATGTTACCTTAACAAAGGCCCAGGTTGGGGCCGAAACTTTGGAACCAATAAATGTTTAGAAAAACCTATGAAAAAGAGAGGAGTCTTTTGTGTATATATATATATATATATATATATATATATATATATATACTTAATTCTGAGCTCTGCCCCACTGTCCCTCTGAGACAGCCAAATGTCTAGATTTACCAAATTGTCCTTAGCACCGTCGATAGACCCCCAGACACACCCACAAACTGGCAAGACACGACCATGAGCCCTCGCCATTATCTAAAGAGGACCCCGCCTACAAAGCCCCCCTTAACCACAGTATCAGAAGCAAAAAGCCTGAGATATTACACATCTAATTGCATATGCTACCCAGAATCCTCTGATGCATTGGTAACATTTTATACAGGGTAATTCTGGGGTAAGGCAAGCAGGAATACTTGCCTAGGTGTGCAAATTGTCTGTGCAATAATTATATTGCTTATATAAATATTATATTATATATTTATGTAGATATAGATAGATAGTAGGGATGCACCGAAATGAAAATTCTGGACTGAAACCAATACCGAAAATTCAGGATTCCCCTGGCCGAAAACCAAAACTGAAATTGTTTTTCTTTTTCTTTTTTAACTACAGTGTGTGTGTGTAGCTGAGAGAGCTTGTAGGCGGGAAAGCTCCAACAAATGGGCGTGGTCACTTGTACCGTAGGGTGTGATCTGCAGTGAAACTGGTGGAGCTCTACAAGGGAGAGCGTGGTTATAGCCAGACAACAATACAAGGTGGACATGTGTTTTGTTTTTGGGTGTAGTTATCCGTGCGATGGGCATGGCTGCACCTGATCGTCTCTCATTGTATCTCCGCCTAGTTCCTGGTTCGGGTCTCACACTGACCCATCAGATTATATGTCCGGAGCCCCAAATGGAGTCTGCCTATCACCAGGACCACCGGACTTAGCTACGACCTTACGTGCAAGGTGGTTATAGAAAGTTACTGTGCTTTTTTGTATACACTCTCTGGTGAGTGCTAATTTGTACTAACTGTGTGCGAGCTTGGGGCTTATGCATATATAGTGTGCACGCATATATGACTCAGGCAAATAGAATGTCTACGCACATGAGGCTGATGTATGAGCACTGTATAATAGATCATTTGCAGGAGCTTGACAAGCTATGCAGCAATTTGGCAATAAGATGTGTGGGATTGTAGTCCCATATTTTGGTCTGTATGGTGGCCAGTAAGTACGTAGTATGTATATGTTACAGTTAAAATGCAGAAATCAGTTAATGTGCACATTACCTAGCTAATCTGCAGATTAACTAGGGCGATCAGTTAAAGTGCAGAAAAATTGTTTAATTTCTCACATTACCTAGGTAATCTGCAAATTACCTAGATAATCTGCACATTACCTACTAGGCACTAGTTAAAGTGCAAAAAAAAAGCACTTTAGCTTTTTAGAAAAGTTTGTTTCTCTCATGTAAACAGTTTATTGAAAAAGAAGCCGAAGAATTTAATAAATAAAGAACAGAATGTTCCGATTTAGGCCTAGGGCAGATACGCTCCAGACACAATTTGTGACTGCAAATTAATTTCCTAGATCTAATATTTTAAACCGTTTGATTGTTTGTATTATATTTTTTTATTATTATTATTACTATTTGTTATAGTTGAGTTTAATGAAATAAATAAAGAACATGATGTTAAATAATAACATTATGTTAATTTCATTAATTGTTATAGTTGAGTTTAACGAAATAAATAAAGAACATGATGTTAAATAATATTTGAGTTTAACGAAATAAAGAACAGAATGTTCCGATTTTGGCAGAGGGCAGATACGCTCCAGAGTGCTCTGTTGTAATCAGAGCCTCGGGCGCCGCAACTGCCTCTGGGAACCTTACCATGGGTCCCAGTCCGCACGTCTTGAAATTCTCTGTCTGGGAAATTATCTATCTATATATCTATCTATCTATCTATCTATCAAATCTATAATAAATAGATAGATTCGATAGATAGATAATTTCCCAGACAGAGAATTTCAAGACGTGCGGGCTGAGACCCATGGTAAGGTTCCCAGAGGCAGTTGCGGCGCCCGAGGCTCTGATTACAACAGAGCACTCTGGAGCGTATCTGCCCTCGGCCGAAATTGGAACATTCTTCAGTTTCTTTTTCAATAAAACAGTTTACATGAGAGAAACAAACTTTTCCAACTTTAACTACACGGAAGCAGTTAATGTGCACATTACCTAGGTAAAGTGCAGATTCTGCACTTTAACTGAGCAAATTAGTTAATCTGCAGATTAGCTAGGTAATGTGCACATTAACTGATTCTGCACTTTAACTGTAACATATATACTTAAAGGGACATGAAGCCCAAAAATCTTTTTTCATGATTCAGACAGAGCATGCCATTTTAAACCACTTTCCAGTTTACTTCTATGATCTTATTTGTTTTGTTCTTTTAGTATCCTTTGTAAAAAAAAGCATACCTAGGTAGGCTCAGGAGCAGCAATGCACTACTGGGAGCTACTGCTGATTGGTGGCTGCACGTGTATGCCTCTGGTCATTAGCTCAACCAACAAATGAAAAAAAGTCCAGGAAAAAAAGGAGGAAAAGTAAAACTTCACTTTTATTGTATATCCATGTTAAAACAATTGGCTGATGGTCCAGTTCAGGACTTGCTGATTCCAGTGACTCTTTTGGCATATTGTTTTAACATGGATATGCAATAAAAGTGAAGTTTTACTTTTCCTCCTTTTCCCTGGACTTTTTTCATTGATTGTCTTTTTTAGAGCAGAGACAGCTTTGGTCCACTTCTGGTGACGTCACCAGCTAGCGTGTCTCCTCTGTAACGCAGCCATATGGACAACGAGAGGTAGGTGCAACAAGGTAACGCATGCACTGTGTTGGAGGCGAATATCACGCTAAACCGTAAGTAAGCAATTCTACATTCTAACACGAGAACTTGATGACGCCGTGGGTGAGTGAATATTGTGTGAACTCTCTATTTACAGCTTGTACAGATATGCTTTTTACAATGCGGGAATGTACTCTATAAGCTAATACTTGTAAAGCTTAAATACAGTTATAGAGGGACATAATTATACTCCTTGTTCTATACTAAATTAGCCCATTGTAGTGCCTGGTTTACACAGGGGATAATACCACAAATTAAATATACTTTAGAGGACTAATTTGGTTGGATGGCCTGAAACCACTGAATATTAGTCCCTAACGCTGTGCTTTCCAAACTGTGTGTCGTGACACATTAGTGTGTCGTAAGCAGTGTGTAGGTGTGTCCCAGCTTTTTTTTTTTTTTTGGTTTCCGACTTTCCACCTGCCTGCTACGCATAACACATAGTTGACACATGATTGATACCTAGTGGGTCACAGATCATCTTAACCTATTGGTTCAGCTGAGCGGGAACTGAAACTATTCCCTTTGGCTCCTGACTGCACGTGTAGTCTCCTCAATCGGCTCGTGACTGCATGTGTAAGTAGTGAGTGGAACAGCAGTGTGTTTGCAGTGCGGGAAGTAGTTAGTCGGACTCGCAGAGCTCTGAAGGCGACAGCTTAAGCACTGAGCTGAAGTCAGAAGTCAAAGTGTTATTTGTTTTTGCAGCTAGCTCCCAGTAGTGCATTGCTGCTCCTGCTCTTGATATATGGATAGGAAGTGGAAGCTTAAAAATGCATGATGATAAAATGCGAGTGTCTTTATCTAATATTCCACCAAATATTCCGAAACTGTGTTCAATTCATCAACCTCATACATCCCATTTAAATAGTAAGTAGCTATTGGTGTTATTAAACAATTTTTTTAATTCTTGCACATACTTACTGTTACTTGTAAATACATTTAGTTATTATATAATTTATGTATGTGTCGTATCTCTTAAAACAAGTTAGTTTAACCTCCTGTTTGCCAGTACAACTGAATTATTGTGCCACAATATGATGTAGGTGTAAAAAGTGTGTCACCAACATAAAAAGTTTGGAAAGCTCTGCGGCCTAAAGGAACCTTTTTTGCTACCAGCAATTGGTTCTGAACAATAAAGCTTGTAAGGAATCTCTCTTTTGCTCAACCAATTAATTCCGCTAGCTCCCAGTAGTGCAATGCTGCTCCTTCAACAAAGGATAAGTGCCCAGAAAAGTACTGGCAGGACCCCTGGAGCGTGCACCCTTTTGCAGACAGTGCTGGGCTTTATTGCAACTTCCTTCAACAAAGGATAGCAAGAGAAGGAAGCAAATTTGATAATAGAAGTAAATTGGAAATTGGATACTCGGTCTGAATTATGAAATAAAAATTTGGGGTTTCATGTCCCTTTAAGTGAAAGTCATACTAAATAAAAACACAAACTAAACAATACACATTTTACAATAATTTTTTTTTTTATTAACTGGCATACCACTGAATATGTATATATAACGTCATTATTTATTGAACATACAAGAGTAAAAAATGTGACCTTTTTAAATTATTATCCCCTGCTATTGGTCCCACATGAGAGTTTGTACAGTTTGCCAACAAAGTCAGATGCTTCTCATACAAAGCCTTGTGCTGGACTTTTGCCATTACATTGTATTTTTTACTAGGTTACTGTACCTTTTATCAAATCATTATGAACATTCCTTTTGGTTGCTGTAATACAAAAGCATTGCAACAATCAAACAGCTATCACAACACATGGGTTTCTGCCATGAAACTAGCACAAAGTATAATAAAGAAAAGTTTGATTTACTCAGTGAAGGGATTGCTCTGTGGAAGCCAAAGATCAATGCTGTGATGGTGAATATTAGAAGCAGCAATAAATTTGACCATTAACCACAACCAGAAAAAAAAACCTTTTCTATGAAAACATTTGTTCGTATAACCCAGTCTCCAAATGTCAAGTAAATTCCAGAATTGGTTGAAAAATACACTCTGCAAGCCCTTGTCAGCAGAAATACTGCTCTATGGGCCCTTGTCAGCAGAAATACTGCTCCATGGGCCCTTGTCAGCAGAAATACTGCTCCATGGGCCTTTGTCAGCAGAAATACTGCTCCATGGGCCCTTGTCAGCAGAAATACTGCTCTATGGGTCCTTGTCAGCAGAAATACTGCTCCATGGGCCCTTGTCAGCAGAAATACTGCTCTATGGGTCCTTGTCAGCAGAAATACTGCTCCATGGGCCCTTGTCAGCAGAAATACTGCTTCATGGGCCCTTGTCAGCAGAAATACTGCTCCATGGGCCCTTGTCTGCAGAAATTCTGCTCTATGGGCCCTTGTCAGCAGAAATACTGCTCCATGGGCCCTTGTCAGCAGAAATACTGCTCCATGGGCCCTTGTCTGCAGAAATTCTGCTCTATGGGCCCTTGTCTGCAGAAATACTGCTCCATGGGCCCTTGTCAGCAGAAATACTGCTCCATGGGCCCTTGTCAGCAGAAATACTGCTCCATGGGCCCTTGTCAGCAGAAATACTGCTCCATGGGCCCTTGTCAGCAGAAATACTGCTCTATGGGCCCTTGTCAGCAGAAATACTGCTCTATGGGTCCTTGTCAGCAGAAATACTGCTTCATGGGCCCTTGTCAGCAGAAATACTGCTCCATGGGCCCTTGTCTGCAGAAATTCTGCTCTATGGGCCCTTGTCAGCAGAAATACTGCTCTATGGTCCCTTGTCAGCAGAAATACTGCTCCATGGGCCCTTGTCAGCAGAAATACTGCTCCATGGGCCCTTGTCAGCAGAAATACTGCTCCATGGGCCCTTGTCAGCAAAAATACTGCTCTATGGGCCCTTGTCAGCAGAAATACTGCTCCATGGGCCCTTGTCAGCAGAAATACTGCTCCATGGGCCCTTGTCAGCAGAAATACTGCTCTATGGGCCCTTGTCAGCAGAAATACTGCGCCATGGGCCCTTGTCAGCAGAAATACTGCTCAATAGGCCCTTGTCAGCAGAAATACTGCTCCATGGGCCCTTGTCAGCAGAAATACTGCTCAATAGGCCATTGTCAGCAGAAATACTGCTCCATGGGCCCTTGTCAGCAGAAATACTGATCTATGGGCCCTTGTCAGCAGAAATACTGCTCCATGGGCCCTTGTCAGCAGAAATACTGATCTATGGGCCCTTGTCAGCAGAAATACTGCTCTATGGGCCCTTGTCAGCAGAAATACTGCTCTATGGGCACTTGTCAGCAGAAATACTGCTCTATGGGCCCTTGTCAGCAGAAATACTGCTCCATGGGCCCTTGTCAGCAGAAATACTGCTCCATGGGCCCTTGTCAGCAGAAATACTGCTCCATGGGCCCTTGTCAGCAGAAATACTGCTCTATGGGCCCTTGTCAGCAGAAATACTGCTCCATGGGCCCTTGTCAGCAGAAATACTGCTCTATGGGCCCTTGTCAGCAGAAATACTGCTTCATGGGCCCTTGTCAGCAGAAATACTGCTCTATTGTCCCTTGTCAGCAGAAATACTGCTCTATGGGCCCTTGTCAGCAGAAATACCACTCCATGGGCCCTTGTCAGCAGAAATACTGCTCTATGGGCCCTTGTCAGCAGAAATACTGCTCTATGGGTCCTTGTCAGCAGAAATACTGCTCCATGGGCCCTTGTCAGCAGAAATACTGATCTATGGGCCCTTGTCAGCAGAAATACTGCTCTATGGGCCCTTGTCAGCAGAAATACTGCTCTATGGGCCCTTGTCAGCAGAAATACTGCTCTATGGGCCCTTGTCAGCAGAAATACTGCTCCATGGGCCCTTGTCAGCAGAAATACTGCTCCATGGGCCCTTGTCAGCAGAAATACTGCTCCATGGGCCCTTGTCAGCAGAAATACTGCTCTATGGGCCCTTGTCAGCAGAAATACTGCTCCATGGGCCCTTGTCAGCAGAAATACTGCTCTATGGGCCCTTGTCAGCAGAAATACTGCTCCATGGGCCCTTGTCAGCAGAAATACTGCTCTATTGTCCCTTGTCAGCAGAAATACTGATCTATAATTTTGTATTTGTTGATAAGAAGCTATAGGAATGCTTAGATGACGGCAGAATGAATGGGTGTGTTGCCAGCACTTTAGATACAGTATATGCTTTGAGATCGTGCAGTAAAACAAGAGGTGTCTTTTTGCTCCACCAATAACAAACGGAGGAGGCTTCCAGGAAGTGGAGGGTCATGATGAACTATAGGCGATTGGCTAATACCGGGGGGGTGAGGTGCCGTTTCAATTGTGATTGGTCCTTCCTCACTGATTAGGAGTTCGTAAGAATAAAGTTGTTTGTTATACTATGATTTATGAGACTGCGATCCCCTGCAGGCCTGGTGGTATTTATATACACATTCACACTGGTTTATCCCTTACATTGGGTATACTATAGGATACAATTGTCTTAGATTCATGAACACATTGTTAGCCTATCAGGATCATTGCTTTTTTCTGTCTTTGCACACGGACAGCCATGATTGGCTTAGATGAAGGGGAGGGTTTTCACTTGCCTTTTTCACAGTTGTTTGTCAGAGGAAGGGACTGTTTTTTTGTTTTTTTGTCCCGAAACGTCACACTAATAAATACTTATTGAAACACAGACGGCTGAAGACCAGTGAGTGCTTAATACTTGAATTTATATATATATATATATATATATATATATATATATATATATATATATATATATATATATATATATGTGTGTGTGTGTGTGTATTATTATTATCAGTTATTTGTAGAGCACCAACAGATTCTGCAGCGCCAATATGAATCTATTCATCAGTATATACCCCCGGTTATCTGCTGGCTGTCCAGTATTTTTTTGTATTAAGGGATGAGGGAGAGATTACCAATATGTGTGAGGATTGGAGTAAGAGTAGGAGAGAGGGAGGGCATTAGTTGTGAGGGGATGGGATCAAATGGACAGGCAATGGGGTAATAGGAGTATATAAGTGCAGAAACTGAATGGTTGAGAGGGTTGGAGACTGGTAGTGTGTTGAGAGATGATTTCATTTCTGATGGAATCTATTTTGTTGATGAAGTGGCTTGCAAAATCTTGAGCTGAGAGAGGAGGAGAAATAATATGTGGGGGTGGGTGGAGAAGGGTATTAAAAGTGGAGAACAGACGTATTGGGTTTGAAGAAAGAGTAGAGTTAAGAGTAGAGAAGTAATCCTGCTTGGAGAGGTTAAGGGTAGAATAGTAGGAGTTTAAGATGAACTTGTATTGAAGAAAGTCAGCTGAATACCTGCTAAGCAGTGCTGGAACATCTACGTAGGCAGCGTGTCAGATGAGTATGCCAGGGCTGAGGATGAGTGCGTGACTTTCAAGCTATGGTAGCTGGTGCGAAATTGTCAAGCACCACTGTAAGAGAGGAATTATAGTGAGCGATAGATTGGTCAGAGCAGGAAAAGGAGGAGATAGAGCAGGGCAGAGGTTTGAGTTTGAAAGATCACCAACTAGCTCTGACTAGGCATGTTCTTCAACAAAGAATACCAAGAGAACTAAGCAAAATTGATAAGAGAAATAAAGTAGAAAGCTATTTAAAAGTGAATGTTCTACATGAGTCATGAAACTTTAAACTTAACTTTACTGTACCTTTAAAGAGCCTTACCATTTATTTGTCAATACTTTCAAATTGCAGGAACTCTATAGTATATATTTATCTTAGTTAACACTGAACCCATTAACAACTTGGCTAGATGCATGCTGATTTTTTTAAGTGCAAACATCTACCTCTGCTAAGCATAAAGACAAATAATATTCTTTACAACTAGTATTACAAATGATGAAACATGATATGTAATTTTATAAATAAATTATTGCATAAAATCATGAATCAAAATAATCACCCAGATTATGAGTTTTGCGCTACACCGGGTGCGTAAAAAAGAACACAAAAAAATGAGCGTTATCGCACTTTCCATAGCGCTGCCATTACAAGTTACTGAAAACCCTCCTTGTGCTGTGCATTATGGTGCGTTAAGCTCCATACCGCACAAAAGGCAAGGGCTGACTTTACGTGCTTGTGCACGCTTTCCCCCATAGACATCAATGGAGCGAAAGTGTTAGAAAAAAACTAACACCTGCGATCTCGGAATGGAGATTTCCGTAACGCAACCTCATTGATGTCTATGGGGAAAATAAAAGTAATGTTAAAACCTAGCATACACCCCTAATTCGCCACCCCTGATATCGCAGACACTAAATAAAATGATTAACCCCTAAACCGCCATCCCCGTCATCGCCAACACTAATTAAAGCTATTAACCCCTAAACCACCGCCCCAACACTAAATAAAATTATTAACCCCTAAACCGCCACCCCCCACAACGGTACCAATAAACTAAATATATTAACCCCTACACTGCTGGCCCCCCACATCAGAACTAATACACTTAATCTATTAACCCTTAAACCACTGGCCCCCCACATTGCAAAGACTAAACTAAACATATTAACCCCTAAACTGCTGGCCCCCCACATCGCAACACACTAAATTAAAATATTAACCCCTAAACCTAACACCCCCTAACTTTAAATTAAACTTACACTATAACTAACTTTAAATAAATAAAAACTTACATGTGAAATAAAAAAAAAATAACTTTAAACTATAAATTAAACTAACATTACTATTTTAAATAAATAAAACAAACAAAAAATAAAAAACTCTAAGATTACAAAAAATAATAAACAAAAATATCCAAAACATCCAGCTTGCTGGATCCTCTTCATACGGTCAACGCCGTATACTGAAGCTTAAATGCAAGGTACCCGTTTAAATATGGGGTACCTTGCATTCCTATTGGCTGATATTTTCAAATCAGCCAATAGGATGAGAGCTGCTGAAATCCTATTGGCTGTTCAAATTGAATTTCAGTAGCTCTCATCCTATTGGCTGATTTGAAAATGTTTTGTTCCCTTTTAGGTATTTTATCGATGTATTTGTTTGTTATGGATCTTACCAAGGATTTTTAACGTCTGAATTAAGGATTTGTTTTCACTAGATCTTTAGTGCTTTTTAATATTATCACTGATTTTCTATTTTTGTCTTTTGATATTTTTGTCTTTTGATTTTTGACCTTTGTTTATCATGTTTATCATTTGAATTCAAGTTTTCCACGTGGATTTTTTCACAAGTTATTTTTATTTTTATTTTTATACACCTCACGGATTTACAATTTTTTAATTTAGCAGCTGAACCACAATAATTTGACCCACTCAACGTTTACATTCTACTATTATTGACTTCACGTTATATTTCTACACGTCACTTTGGAGGAAACACTACTGGATTCACTTACATATAACCGGTTGAACATTTGAACATTTTTTATGTACGCCAATTTTTGTGAACACTATTTTTTGTGAATGCTATTTTTCTTTTTTGTGAATGTTATTTTTCTCTGTTGAAAGCTATTGTGTGCACTCAATCACTCACTTAGGTTGTTTATATTATTGAATGTACATGTCCTTCTAACTCCTCATCACTGGCTCACTAAGTCAGCGTCACATGCTTTACTCCATTGGATATTTTTAGATATTTTTAGATTTGTTTATTATATATATATTTTTTTTGTTAAGTCAGACATGGATCCATGCGTCTGATTGCCATTTGTAAATTTTTATATGTATTAAAATGTACCTTTTACTAGCCTTTTAAGCTTTTTAGCGCTTACTCTCTCCCCATTTTAACTTTTGATTTGAAAATGTCAGCCAATAGGAATGCAAGGTACCCCATTTTTAAACGGGTACCTTGCATTCAAGCTTCAGTGTACGGCGGTGATTGTGAAGAGGATCCTCCAAGCTGGATGACCGCGCCGCCGGTGACGATGCTTCCGCGCCTCCACAGCTCCGTGCTACCGGGATGAAGATAGAAGATGCACCCGCGATGGATGAAGACTTCTCGCCGCCTGGAGGAAGATGGATGTCCGGACTTCAGTAACTGTGAGTAGATTTCCTGGGGTAGTGTTAGTTTTTGTTTTTTTTTGGTGGGTTTTTGTTTTAGATTAGGGTTTTGATGGGCAGTAAAAGAGCTGATTGCCCTTTTAAGGGCAGTAAAAGAGCTGAATGCGCTTTTAAGGGCAATGTCCATACAAATGCCCCTTTACTTTTATGGGGGACTTTGTAATTGTTTTAGGTAAAAGAGCTGTTTAACTTAGGGCAATGCCCTACAAAAGGCCCTTTTAAGGGCTATTGGTAGTTTATTGTTAGGTTAGGGGTGTTTTTATTTTGGGGGCTTTTTGTTTTTATAGGGCTATTAGATTAGGTGTCATTTTTATTATTTTGGATAATTTTGTTTTTTATTTTTTTGTAATCAGTGTTTTTTTATTTTTTCGTAATTTTAGCTTTTTTTTGTAATGTTAGATTTTCTAACTATTTCATAGTATTAGGTTTATTTAAATTTGTAATTTAGGTTTTTTATTTATTTTTTCATAGTGTGTGGTTTTTTTAATCATGTAATTTAGGATTTTTAATTGGTAGTTTATTTTATTTTATTAGAATAGTTATGTTAGGTTAATTTATAGTTTAATTTTAGGATTTTTTTTTTATTTCACAGGTAAGTTTATTTTTATTTTAAAGGGACACTGAACCCACATTTTTACTTTTGTGATTCAGATAGAGCATGAAATTTTAAGCAACTTTCTAATTTACTCCTATTATAAAATGTTCTTTATTCTCTTGGTATCTTTATTTGAAATGCAAGAATATAAGTTTAGATGCCGGCCCATTTTTGTGAACAACCTAGGATGTCCTTGCTGATTGGTGGTTAAATTCATCCACCAATCAAAAACTGCTGTCCAGAGTTCTGAACCAAGAAAAAAGCTTTGATGCCTTTTTTTCATATAAAGATAGCAAGAGAATGAAGAAAAATTGATAATAGGAGTAAATGAGAAAGTTGCTTAAAAATGCATGCTCTATCTGAATTACAAAAGAAAAATTTTGGCTTCAGTGTCCCTTTAAGATAGTTATATTGTAACTTTTCATTTAAAGTTAGGGGGGTTTAGGAGTTAATAGGTGTAATATAGTATTTTCAATGCGGGAGGGTGGCGATTTAGGGGTTAATAATTATAGTGTTGGCGATGTTGGGGTGGCGGTTTAGGGGTTAATAGGCTTATTTTAGGCTCGGCAATGTGGGAGGCAGATTGGGGTTAATAGGTGTAATATAGTATTTGTGATGCGGGAGGGTGGCGGTTTAGGGGTTGATAGGTAGTTTATGGGTGTTAGTGTACTTTGTAACATTTTAGTTATGATTTTTTTTTAAACATTTTTGTTTTGCAAAATCCATAACTACTCATCACGGATCGCGGAATGGATCGTGTCTGTATAGGCTATAATGCAAGCATTTTAGCTGGACTGCACAACCTGTAATGCATTTTTTGAGTGCGGAATGGAGAGTTGTGTTAAGGCTAAAATGCTTGCAGTATAGCTTTACCGCCACAACTTATAATATGCGTTACCTGCCATTCCACGAGCAATGGCCAATTTTTCAGCGGTATAGCCGTACCGCACCATAACGCAAAACTTGTAATCTAGGTATAGTAACTAAACATACAAGTCTGGCATAGATGTAAATTATATTGTTAATTAAATATTTATAAATATATTTCTGTGCCTATTGTGGCTGAGTTAATCACAGGTTGCATGAGTAAAACAAGTCTTTTATACCCGGGTTTTTCAAATTGTTTTCCCAAGACCCAGTGCAATGATACCACATACCTTCACTACCCTATTTTTATGCTTGGTGAGAAAAATTCTGAAGTAATATACGAAAAGATAGCTGCAATTTTTGGTAAAGTGACTTAAATGGGTGTGTACTTTTTTCCTGATTGTAGTCATAGTTAAAAATGTTGTAAAATGTAATAACACACAAATCACACACACTCTCATACAACAAGCACACACTCTCATATAACACACACGCACCACACACTCTTATAAAACACACACACAGGGCAGCCACTACTAAGCCATTGATAGCTCCTAGCCCCCAATTTTTGGCCAAGTAAGTGACTAAAATGTGTGCACACTTTATTGGTGAGTGTAGTCAAAAATGCTGTATAGGTAGTAACACAAATACAGAAACTCACACAGAAACACAGACATGCTGAAACTTACACACACTCACAGAAACACACATACCATCACAGAAACACAAACACACACTTGCAGGAAAAACCATAAAAACTCACACAGAAACACTGTCACACTTACAGAAACAGACAAACTAACAGAAGCACTCAGACACACTGAAACACTCACACACTCATAGAAATACACACAGTCTTGCAGAACTAAACACAATCACAAAAACACACACTGACAGAAACATACACATATACTAGAACACAGACACGCAGAAACACTTGCAGACAAACAGAAACACTCAGGGAAACACATACATGATTACAGAAATACACACAGAAACACTGAAAACACACACATTTACAGGAACACATAAATAAACACAGAAACACTCCCAAAACACATAATTAGAGAAATAAAGACATAGACAAGGAAACACCACATGCACTTTCAGAAGAAAACAAACACTCACACACACTATATAGATAGATAAAAAAAATCAGCATCTATTATATGCAGCAACTCATTTCAAAAATGCCCTGGGCCCTGCCCTGAACTCATGTTATACAAATAACAATACCTGCACACTAATATAAAAATATGTAGAAGAAAAAGTTGCTTTGTTAATATAGAAGAAAACATCCAGCAAAGAATATTGCCCAACACAGTCCCTTACATTAAAAATCATATAATTGGCCCCTCCCAATCAACATAATAAAAAGAAAGTTGACTAAGAACACTAAGGGCCCTAAGATTGCAGGTAATGTACCAATGATACATAACATATATAATGTTAATAAATCAATGTATTAGTATCACAGAGCAAGTAATGGGCTCTTTTCTTAAAGCAAAGGCAGCAATGTAAATAAATAAATAATAAAAAAAAGGAACAAACAGGAAGATGTTTGCAGTAATCTGAAATATTTAATCTCCATATATAAATAGAATGCAATTTTAAAAGGACATTAAACCCCAAAAATTTCTTTCAATATTCAGATACAGAATACAATTTAAAAAAAGTTTCCAATTTACTTCTATTATCAAATTTGCTTTGTTCTCCTGTTATTCTTGGTTGAAGGGATAACCTAGGTAGGTAGCGTGCACATGCCTGAAGCACTACATGACAGGAAATAGTGCTGCCATCTAGTGCTCCTGCTAATGTATAACATTGTTGCAAAACGGCTGCCATATAGTGCTGTAGTCAAGTGCACACTCATGAGCTTACATCCCAGCTTTTCAACAAAGGATAACAAGAAAATGAAGAAACTTTGATAACAGAAGTAAATTGAAAAGTTGTTTAAAATTGTATGTTCTATCAGAATCATGAAAGAAAAATGTTGGGTTCAATGTCCCTTTAAGCACACAACATTTACCAGATCCCTGTCAAACACTCTCCCATTGGAAATACCTGAAGGAAGACCCCCTGGAGAATAAGATCACAAACCACAGGGAACTAACACAGTGAAGTCCTTTGTGTGTTGACAAGTCAGACCCATGTCAGACATAATAGTACAGGAAAGTTAAAAACTGACCAGGGTTCTTGAAATGCTAATGGTCTATTAGAATCTCAAAAGAAACAATCATAAAACACATATTCCTCGCTAAAGGGACATTAGGGAATGGATATCCCTCAAGACATAACTATAAACAAGCCTAGGAACTCAAAGGTG
Source organism: Bombina bombina (assembly GCF_027579735.1). NCBI lineage: Eukaryota > Metazoa > Chordata > Amphibia > Anura > Bombinatoridae > Bombina > Bombina bombina. The sequence goes on from NC_069503.1 coordinate 249,434,856, forward strand.
TCTTCCTACCTGCAAGCATCATGGGTAAACACAGTCAGACGACTTCTTGCTAAAAAGTCCCTTAGTCTAAAATATGGACAGTAACCCTGCCCTAAACTAAATGAAAAAGATATGTTTTCTAAAAGCTAAATTCTGCAATGCAGCTTCACATAGTGTAAAATATCCCTAGGCATGACTAACAAAGAGAATTCAGTCTTTTCTTTTTATATAGTATCATGAAAAGAGGCGACAGATCTTTATAAAATGTGTGAATACCTTCAAAGGATGAAGGTGAGAGACAAGTCTTGCAATTTGAAAATACAGCGTAATGCAATCAGTTTTCATAAAAGGTACAGTAAGCTTGGTGAGATGACAGTTTTGTCTACATTCCCATGTGTTCTTGTGATCACATACCATTTATATAAGGAGTCAATTCATTAAAGTATTTAAAGGGACAGTCTACTTGAAAATTATTATTGTTTAAAAACATAATCCCTTTATTCCCAATTCCCCAGTTTCACATAACCAAACAGTTATATTAAAATACTTTTTACCTCTGTGATTACCTTGTATCTAAGCCTCTGCAGACTGCCCCCTTATATCAGTTCTTTTGACAGACTTGCATTTTAGCCAATCAGTGCTGACTCATAAATAGCTCCATGGAGTGAGCACAATGTTATCTAAATGGCACACACAAACTAGCACTGTATAACTGTGAAAAACTGTCAAAATGCACTAAAAAGCAGCCTTCAACGTCTTAGAAATTAGCACATGATCCGACCTAGGTTTAGCTTTTAACAAATACCAAGAGAACAAAGAAAATTGGATGATAAAAGTAAAAGTTGTTTAAAATTGCATTCCTTATCTGAATCATGAACGTTTAATTTTGACTTGTATATGCTACAATATTACACAGTATATGTTACTACAAATATGTTCTGAGTATAGAGTAATGAATACAATTTACTATCTGTATTAGTAATCTTTGTTCTATCCTACTTTTCATGTACAGCTGCTCATATCATAAGGTTGTTTTTTTCAGCTAATGTTAAAGGGACAGGATACCGCAACATTTTCTTTCATGATTTGGATAGCACATAAGATTTTTACACCACTTTCCAATTTACTTCTATTAACAAATTTGCTTCATTATCTTGTTATCTTTTGCTGAAGGAACAGCATTGCACTGCTGGCAGCTAGCTGAACACATCTAGTTAGCCAATCACAAGAGACAAATGTGTGCAGGCACCAATCAGTCAGCAGCTAGCTCCCACTAGTGTTGGATATGTGGGTATTCTTTTTCAACAACAGATACCAAGAGAACGAAGAACGTTTGAAAATAGAAGTGAATTTAAAAGTGTCTTAAAATTGCATGCTCAGCTTAATTTTTACTTTCCTATCACTTTAATGATGACATACTGTTTGACCAATAGGCTGAGAGCAGAACGTTCTCCCTTGTCACAATAGCTGTCATTAACCTCTATGAAGCTTGCAGAGCAAGACGTAAGAGATCTCTGTCAGTCAATGGAATAGTTGGTACTGAATCTGATTGGCTGCAACGCTCACCAACATTGGCTATTAAAAAAAAAAAAAAAAAAAGCTGTTTTGGGCTATGAGCAGCTATAGGGAATACGTAGGAGAGAACTCATGGGAGTTAATACAAAAACATATTAAGATTTTCATGTTATTGCGTTGCACTCAGAGTTGCATAATTTATTATTTCTGTCCCTTTAAATCAAATGTAAGAATTCTGATAAATCATGCTTGAATAAAGAAATTTGACAGAATAAAACATTTTTATTAACAGGTAGCTGTTGTGGTTAAGAAATGTTCAAAATAGAGGAATCCTAGAGCTGGCAGATAGACTTTCAGATTAGGTGAAACAATACCAGATGCTTAGCAATGGAAGCCAGCATTTGTTGTATCCTGCTGTAATTAGCTAACATATGGTACTGATTAGGAAGTTTTAGGGTGATAAAATGATGGGGTATGGGTATTCTGCTAAACAAGTGTAAAAGTTGATTCACAGCTTTACTTTCAGATCTGTATCATGTTTAAAGCAAAACTTGCTGTCAATGTTATAGCTTCATGCTGGAAGCACACTGGTTTATAATATTAACCACCAATACAATCCATCAGAAATTCAGTAGAAAACATATAAAAGATCAGGCAATTTCTAGCTTTATTTTTAAGCTATCCCAATACATTAGGAAAAGTTATTCTACTATGAGCTAAAAGTGGAAAGCTCATTTATCACGCGCCAGTAAATGGGCAAATTCGCCCGTTTACTGTCACACAAAAAAAATAAATAACCATCCTACTCGTGGTAGCAATTAGTGCTCAGAAAATTAACTAAAATAAAGTGTGTAGTGCATTTTGTAAAATAAAAATACTAGCATCTTTATTTACTTTTTAAAACTGCACAAAGCAGTTTTTAGGGGTTAAATTTGCCAGTGTGGGGTGTTTAAAAAAAAAAGTGGCACTGAAAAGTGCCTTTACATTGCAATCTATGGGGAACTGTGTGTTCTCTGTAAATAAATATGTATGCACTTATATACATATATATTTGTGTCAATATGAGTATATACACATATAAACATATAAATATATATATGTATATAAGCATATACTGTACGTATATATTTCAATCTGCTCTCCATTGCTGCGTGACTTAAACCCAAGGCATGAGAGCAAGGCTTCCATTGGAGCCTATAGAAGCACGCTCTCATGAGCACAAACTTACGTGCAATGCAAACGCAAACTCTAGCTAGCTGATGGAACAGTGCCATGTATCCCAGGGACTCTAGCTGATGGAACAGTGCCATGTATCCCAGGGACTCTAGCTGATGGAACAGTGCCATGTATCCCAGGGACTCTAGCTGAAGCAACAGTGCCATGTATCCCAGGGACTCTAGCTGATGGAACAGTGCCATGTATCCCAGGGACTCTAGCTGATGGAACAGTGCCATGTATCCCAGGGACTCTAGCTGATGGAACAGTGCCATGTATCCCAGGGACTCTAGCTGATGGAACAGTGCCATGTATCCCAGGGACTCTAGCTGATGGAACAGTGCCATGTATCCCAGGGACTCTAGCTGAAGCAACAATGCTATGTATCCCATAGACTCTAGAAAAAAATAACAATGCTATGTATCCCAGGGACTCTAGCTGATGGAACAGTGCTATGTATCCCAGGGACTCTAGCTGATGGAACAGTGCCATGTATCCCAGGGACTCTAGCTGATGGAACAGTGCCATGTATCCCAGGGACTCTAGCTGATGGAACAGTGCCATGTATCCCAGGGACTCTAGCTTATGGAACAGTGCCATGTATCCCAGGGACTCTAGCTGAAGCAACAATGCTATGTATCCCATAGACTCTAGAAAAAAATAACAATGCTATGTATCCCAGGGACTCTAGCTGATGGAACAGTGCCATGTATCCCAGGGACTCTAGCTGATGGAACAGTGCCATGTATCCCAGGGACTCTAGCTGATGGAACAGTGCCATGTATCCCAGGGACTCTAGCTGATGGAACAGTGCCATGTATCCCAGGGACTCTAGCTGAAGCAACAATGCTATGTATCCCATAGACTCTAGAAAAAAATAACAATGCTATGTATCCCAGGGACTCTAGCTGATGGAACAGTGCCATGTATCCCAGGGACTCTAGCTGATGGAACAGTGCCATGTATCCCAGGGACTCTAGCTGAAGGAATAGTGTCATGTAACCTAAAGACTATGGGGCCCATTTATCAAGCTCCGGATGATGCTTGAGGGTCCGTGTTTCTGGCGAGCCTGCAGACTCGCCAGAAACACCAGTTATTAAGCAGCGTTCTAAAGAACGCTGCTCCATAACCTGTCCACCTGCTCTGAGCAGGCGGACAGACATCGCCACAATTCAACCCAATCGAGTACGATCGGGTTGATTGACATATAAATATTAATTAAAATATTTTAAAAGGGTTAAAAGAGTTAAGAGTTTCATTCTGTAGGCCAGAAGCGGTGTCAGGTTAGCGCACATGAAGAATTAGTTATCTTCAGGTGTGTTATGTAAATATTACATATAAAATATTAAAAAATATTAATAATTATTATAGATACTGTAAAAAATACAATATAATGGGGGGCGTGTCCATGTAGCGATCCTGAACGGTCGCACTCTCCGTGAGCTCCGGTAGATTGGCCACTAATCCGCCGATTACTGTCTATATCTTACAGCTAAAAATACAATCTTGAATATATCAACATTGTTTTGCTCCACTGTGAGCACATCACATCCTTCTGGCTGTATTTGTGACACCAGAGCCCAGGATTGGATCAAGTAGGCCAGAAGCTGGGGCTTGCAACAGGCAGCGTTTCCCCCTTGGCACGCCGAGGTAACTGGCCACCACTGGATAAGGCATTTCCATAGAACAGCTCTATATTCAAGATCTAGCATTGACCTGCACCCAAGATATCGCCCACGGCAATAATGCATTCAAAGGCAAATATATACGTTGAGAACATGTGGGAGCGGCATGATGTGCGCTTTCAGAAACTCAAGGCCCTCATACATACTCATAAAGCACCATCGGAGCACATGCTACAGCGTCTGTACCACAAACTGACTCCTTCAACGTCTCCTACAGAGTTTCCAAAAGCCATTCAATCGACACACAACCCACTGGATGAAAAATGCGGTAATTTGCAACAACCACCCAGCACTGCTATACAAGTTGCAAAACAAGTCAAGCAAGACGGAGGGCCATCCGTCTCACACACCAGACATCACTGAATGCGGAGAGCAATACGCTCTCCGTATTCAGCATTACACTAGCAGCTCACAAGAGCTGCTGGTGAAACGCCGCCCCCTGCAGATTCACGGCCAATCGTCTGCCAGCAGGGAGGTGTCAATCAACCCGATCATACCTGATCGGGTTGAATTGTGGCGATTCCTGTCCGCCTCATCAGAGCAGGCGGACAGGGTTATGGAGCAGCGGTCTTTAGACCGCTGCTCCATAACTTGTGTTTCTGGTGAGTCTGAAGACGCGCCAGAAACACGGGCCCTCAAGCTCCGTACGGAGCTTGATAAATGGGCCTCACTGCATCTAAAGGCCAAAGTGGGTTTATCTCTTTTTCCCTGGCACAAGGGAACTCTCACTAAATACATCAGCAGCACCAACTGTTCTAACCAAGCAAGTACCATCTAATACAGGGCACAAGTACACCTGCAACTCACTATCCCAGCAATCACACCCATCTTCGGATGATTTAAAGTGACTATCTATGATCCCATTACAGAGGCAATGTATCAGAAACTTACTGTTAGTACACAGCTGGACATTTCGATATTTCAATATTATAACATAAGTGAAACAACCACATCCATAGATGAGACGTCGAAGGTTGGATACCCGGTAAGTGACCAGTTGCAAAAAAAGTCCTGGAAGCAATTTCTACTTTACCAAATGGCCCACCGCATAGTGTGGGGCCTCCGGAGGTGCAGTGGGGTCTCTGCATGGCATATTCCAAGATTTCCTTTGCGCCAAGCGCAGCAATAACATCCTATGTACCACGGAGCATACCGGAAGAAACCCTTTGGACGGGAGGATCATTACCAGGAGATGTGGCCTTGCGGGAGTTTGAGGGGGGCTCCAGGAAGACTGTAGTCACTAACTTGACATTCCCAATGCCCGTGTTCACTACTGGGGAGGATTCATATGGGGGGGAGCTACAAAAGAGAAGAGGCCTTATACAAACCGACTGGCAACTTACACACGGTAGATGCCTCCAGAGGGGTTCCATGTGGAGATAGCTAACAATACCATTTCCCACTGGATTATCGCAACATACTTTCACGGAGACCTCTTCCAACCTCTACAGATACTTTCTCTCACCCACGCCCCAAACCCTGGGGATAATAATGTAATAACACTCTGAAAACACTGACCATTATACCACAGGGTCATGACTCACAACAACGGGACATTCAGGGGTATTTAGTGCAACTAGTGTGTTTCATCACAGTTTAATATTTAAATGCTATTTTCTCTTCTGTTCATACCTGTCAGAAAAGTCTCTTAATCTGACACAGTTCTAATCACCACTTTGAGTCCTGTGAAACAAGCATGGTACCTACAATACACATAATACTTTACAATATAGGACCGAGGAGACTCCTATACTATTCCCTGTTGCTAGCAGCCGGAGCTGCAGGAAATGAATACAACACATATTAGCTGAGATCGCTGCAAGTAGGAGACCATTGCACAACACTGATTTTGTTTATAAGTATTTCAGCAATGGTACCCAGGTCTCTAGTCCTTTTACCAAGCGTGCTTAATCATTCCCTTATAAAACTTACCTACACCCCCATCGTTTTCAACAATACCTATATGCAATACTCAACTAGTAGATATGTCTCCCAATACTTAAAGGGTTGCAGGTCTGAGCAGGATGCAATTTATCTCAGCATATTTAATCTGTATAGTCCAGTGGTGACCCCTAATAGGCACATTCTATTATACTTGAATCTCATAACTAGGTTTTCTTTTCTTGCTTGTTTTACCTTTATATAATCCCTACCTTTATGCTTATAGTTCAACATGGTAGACCCAAGAGTGGTCTGCATTGCTATTTAAAGGGACAAAATGAGGACTGCTATTCAGGATTTACAAGCATGTTTTTAAAATATCAACTATACTGTTAACAACAGTTTATCTCAATGTAAGCATTATCATTGTATTGTGCATTCCTACTGTATATAAGCAATGTCAACTGTATCGTATAATTCCTAAATAAAAATTGTTATAAAAAAAAAAATACAATATAATGATGAATTTTTAGAATTTTTAAGTTCATCTATAATAGTTATTTACATTAAAGGGACATGAAACCCAAAAAGTTTATTTCATGGTTCAAATAGAGCATACAATTTTAAACACTTTCCAATTTACTTCTATTATTTAATTTGCGTCCTTCTCTTATTATCCTTTGCTGAAAGGTTTATCTAGGCAAGCTCATGAGCAGCAGATAACCTAGGTTCTAGCTGTTGATTGGTGGCTGCATATATATATCGATAGTGATTGGCTCACCCATGAGTTCAGTTAGAAACCATTAGTGCATTGCTGCTCCTTCAACAAATGATACCAAGCGAATGAAACAAATTAGATAATAGAAGTAAATTTGAAGTATTATTATTAATATTTTTCAATAATTTATATTTAATAAATACATAACGCACCTTAATATAACTCATGTCGGGTTAGTGCACATGTAGAATTAGTGTACTCCTGTCGGCTTTATGTGCTTATTTTACATAGAAGAAAATTATCTTTTTATTTTAAATATATATTTTGATATATATCTGAAAATTTTATGTAAAATATATATCTATACCTATATTTTTAGGCAAATTTATATAAAGTATAGGTATATATATATATATATATTGTGTATATATAGGAATATGTATTTAAAATACAAAGAACATTGTCCTATATGTGAAGAACATTGGAAGGTGAAATATTAATAAGTCTTGTCAGGTATAGCACTGTGGGTTTAATATGGTGTCGGGTTTGTGCATAAGCAACAAGTGTTAGGATTTTTTTGAACAGTCTATGGGGAGAATAAATTACCATGTGTCGGATTTCGCTCGCAACTAGCAAGGTCAGGGCAGTAAAGTCACAATTCAACTTTCATGATTCAGACAGAGCAGGTAATTTTAAACAACTTTTTAATTTACTTCTATTACCTAATTTACGTAACTCTCTTGGTATCCTTTGTTGAAAAGCATACATAGGTAGGCTAATGAGCAGCAATGCGCTACTAGTTTACCCTTATTTAGATGGTTATGCATGGAATTGGAGATTATGACAATAAAGGTGCATGCAGAAAAAATAGGCTTTTTATGGACTGTTTATTTGCTGTACTTTGTACCCCTCAAATGTGAAGTGTTTGCCTTACCTCATAGCAATTAGAAATTGGCATGAAAGAGTTAATGGACTGACCAATTGAAGACAATTTGGATATGGAATAGTTAACAAGGTAATCAATTGAATGAAATTTGCATCCACAAAAGAAATGGTTTTGGAATATTGTGAGATTCCTTCAAAAAGCCCTTGTGAGGAAACATACATCAGAGTATTTTATCTATTCATGGACACTTCACTAAGGAGGGACTTAAACCAGTGACGATTTGTACAGATTCATAATCGGATGATGGCGTTAGTAAAAGCCGTAGATCTCATTTTCTTGTTATTAGTCCTTTATTTGCTATATGTGTTCTAGTCTTTTTATGGTTGTTTTAATACATTTTGAAGATTGGAACCCACGGTCTCCTTATGCTTTGTGTTGTTGGCGTGGGATACTAAAGTGCATATGTTACTGAGAGCTCAGTGATTAGCTCTCTATTATGTGAGTACGGCTCTCTTATTCACACAGCTGCTGTTTATACGAAACTACCCCTTTGTTTGAGGTTATCCTGGAACGGCCAAATGTAAACTCTGTGATCTGAAGAATCTTTGGACTGATAATTAGTTTTGAGTGCACAACACAGCTAGCTCCCAGGAGTGCATTGCTGCTTCTTCAAAAAAAAATATACCAAGAGAATTAAGCACATTTGATAATAGAAGTAAAGTTGTTTAAAACTGTACACTCTATCTGAATCATGAAAGAAAAAAAATGGGTTTAATTTACAACCCATAGACTACCAGAGATGGCTGCAATGAATTGTGCAGTCAGAGAATTAAAGGGAGAGGAAAGCCCAAAAATGTAATTCATGATTCGGATAGAACATACAATTTTAAACAACTTTCAAATGAACTTTTATTATCAAATATGCTTTATTCTCTTGTTATCGTTTGTTGAAGGAGCAGTATTGCACTAATTTTATCTAACTGAACATATCTAGTTAGCCAATCACAAGAGACAAATATATGCAGGCACCAATCAGCAACTAACTCCAGGGGCGCGATCCAATATAGATCGCAGTTTGCGGCGCAAGCGAGGGAACCGGCGTCGCCCGCAGTTTCAGCTCGCAACTCGAGCTATCCCATATATGGCGCCGTCAGATGCTAACGTGCCGTAAGTCTGACAAACCAGCGATGTCCAGAAATCTGCGCAAGTACAAATTTCTGGCGTCGCCAGTGACTTGCGGCACGTTAGAAACTGCCGGCGCCTATAAAACCTGACTAAAGTCTAAAACACTTGCACTGTCTAACACGCCTCCCTAACATAGCCCGCACTGTCTAACACGCCTCCCTAACATAGCCCGACACGTCTAACCCTCTATCCGCTATCCCCCCTCACTAGCCTAACAATAAAAAAGCTATTAACCCCTAAACCGCCGCTCCCGTACCCCGCCGCAACCTAATAAAGTTATTAACCCCTAAACCGCCGCTCCCGTACCCCGCCGCCAGCTATATTATATCTATAACCCCCTAAAGTGAGCCCCTAACACCGCCGCCATCTATATTAAAATTATTAACCCCTAATGTAAGCCCCTTACACCGCCGCCATCTCTATTAAAATGATTAACCCCTAATTTAATCTACCTACCCCGCCGCCAGCTATATTATCTATGTTAACCCTAAGTATATTATAGTTAATATAGTTATTACATTATATATATTAACTATATTAACCCTAATTATATTAGGGTTAATATAGTTACTATAGTATTTATATTAACTATATTAACTCTATCTAACCCTAACACCCCTAACTAAATTTATATTAAATTAATCTAATTCATTGCTAAACTAAAATATTCCTATTTAAATCTAAATACTTACCTATAAAATAAACCCTAAGATAGCTACAATATAATTAATAATTACATTGTAGCTATGTTAGGGTTAATATTTATTTTACAGGTAAATTGTTAATTATTTTAACTAGGTATAATAGATATTAAATAGTTATTAACTATTTAATATCTACCTAGTTAAAATAATTACCCAATTACCTGTAAAATAAATCCTAACCTAAGTTATAAATACACCTACACTATCAATAAATTTAATAAACTACAAACATCTATCTAAAAATACAATTAAATTAACTAAACTAAATTACCAAAAAAAACAAACACTAAATTACAAAAAATAAAAAAAAGATTACAAGATTTTTAAGCTAATTACACCTATTCTAAGCCCCCTAATAAAATAATAAACCCCCAAAATAAAAAAAATTCCCTGCCCTATTCTAAATTAAACAAATTTCAAAGCTCTTTACCTTACCAGCCCTTAAAAGGGCCTTTTGTGGGGCATGCCCCAAAGAATTCAGCTCTTTTGCATACAACAAATACAATCCCCCCCCCCATTACAACCCACCACCCACATACCCCTATTCTAAAACCACCCAAACCCCCCTTAAAAAAGCCTAACACTACCCCCCTGAAGATCTCCCTACCTTGTCTTCACCACACCGGGCCGAACTCCTGATCCGATCCGGGCGATGTCTTCCTCCAAGCGGCAAAGAAGAATTCTTCCTCCGGCGATGTCTTCCTCCAAGCGGCAAAGAAGAATTCTTCCTCCGGCGACGTCTTCCTCCAAGCGGCAGCAAAGTCTTCATTCTTCCGGCGGCATCTTCAATCTTCTTTCTTCGCTCCGCCGCCGCGGAGCATCCATCCCGGCCGACTGCTGTACTACGAATGAGGTACCTTTAAATGACGTCATCCAAGATGGCGTCCGCCGAATTCCGATTGGCTGATAGGATTCTATCAGCCAATCGGAATTAAGTTAGAAAAATCTGATTGGCTGATTGAATCAGCCAATCAGATTCAAGTTCAATCCGATTGGCTGATCCAATCAACCAATCAGATTGAGCTCGCATTCTATTGGCTGTTCCGATCAGCCAATAGAATGCGAGCTCAATCTGATTGGCTGTTCGGATCAGCCAATCGGATTGAACTTGAATCTGATTGGCTGATTCAATCAGCCAATCAGATTTTTCTAACTTAATTCCGATTGGCTGATAGAATCCTATCAGCCAATCGGAATTCGGCGAACGCCATCTTGGATGACGTCATTTAAAGGTACCTCATTCGTAGTACAGCAGTCGGCCGGGATGGATGCTCCGCGGTGGCGGAGCGAAGAAAGAAGATTGAAGATGCCGCCGGAAGAATGAAGACTTTGCTGCCGCTTGGAGGAAGACGTCGCCGGAGGAAGAATTCTTCTTTGCCGCTTGGAGGAAGACATCGCCCGGATCGGATCAGGAGTTCGGCCCGGTGTGGTGAAGACAAGGTAGGGAGATCTTCAGGGGGGTAGTGTTAGGCTTTTTTAAGGGGGGTTTGGGTGGTTTTAGAATAGGGGTATGTGGGTGGTGGGTTGTAATGGGGGGGGGATTGTATTTGTTGTATGCAAAAGAGCTGAATTCTTTGGGGCATGCCCCACAAAAGGCCCTTTTAAGGGCTGGTAAGGTAAAGAGCTTTGAAATTTGTTTAATTTAGAATAGGGCAGGGAATTTTTTTTTATTTTGGGGGTTTATTATTTTATTAGGGGGCTTAGAATAGGTGTAATTAGCTTAAAAATCTTGTAATCTTTTTTTTATTTTTTGTAATTTAGTGTTTTTTTTTTTTTGTAATTTAGTTTATTTAATTGAATTGTATTTTTAGATAGATGTTTGTAGTTTATTAAATTTATTGATAGTGTAGGTGTATTTATAACTTAGGTTAGGATTTATTTTACAGGTAATTGGGTAATTATTTTAACTAGGTAGATATTAAATAGTTAATAACTATTTAATATCTATTATACCTAGTTAAAATAATTAACAATTTACCTGTAAAATAAATATTAACCCTAACATAGCTACAATGTAATTATTAATTATATTGTAGCTATCTTAGGGTTTATTTTATAGGTAAGTATTTAGATTTAAATAGGAATATTTTAGTTTATAAATGAATTAGATTAATTTAATATAAATTTAGTTAGGGTTAGATAGAGTTAATATAGTTAATATAAATACTATAGTAACTATATTAACTATATTAACCCTAATATAATTAGGGTTAATATAGTTAATATATATAATGTAATACCTATATTAACTATAATATACTTAGGGTTAATATAGATAATATAGCTGGCGGCGGGGTAGGTAGATTAAATTAGGGGTTAATCATTTTAATAGAGATGGCGGCGGTGTAAGGGGCTTACATTAGGGGTTAATAATATTAATATAGCTGGCGGCGGTATAGGGGGATTAGATTAGGGGTTAATAATTTTTATATAGGTGGCGGCGGTGTAAGGGGTCAGATTAGGGGATAGATAAGGTAGATGGCGGCGGTTTTAGGGGCTCACAGTAGGGGGTTAGTTTATGTAGATGGCGGCGGGGTCCGGGAGCGGCGGTTTAGGGGTTAATAACTTTATTAGGGATTTCGGGGGGGGGGGATCGTGGTTGACAGGTAGATAGACATTGCGCATGCGTTAGGTGTTAGGTTTTATTTAGCAGATCGCGGTTGACAGGTAGATAGACATTGCGCATGCGTTAGGTGTTAGGTTTTATTTAGCAGATCGCGGTTGACAGGGAGATAGACATTGCGCATGCGTTAGGTGTTAGGTTTATTTTCTAGTTAGTTTAGGGAGTTACGGGGCTCCAATAGTCAGCGTAAGGCTTCTTGCGCCTGCTTTTTGTGGCGAGGTGAAAATGGAGTAAGTTTTCTCCATTTTCGCCACGTAAGTCCTTACGCTGCATATTGGATACCAAACTGCGCTGGTTTGGTATACCTGCCTATGGCCCAAAAAACTACGGGCGACGGCAGAAATATATGCGCGTAACTTCTAGGTTACGCCGTATATAGGATACCAAATCAGCGTAAATATTGGCGTCGCCGGCTTTTGCGGGCGACGATTTATATCGGATCGACCCCCAGAAGTGTAGGATATGTGCATATTCATTTTCAACAATGGATACCAAGAGAACAAAGCACATTTGAAAATAAAAGTGGTTTTAGAAGTATCTTAAAATTACATGCTCTAACTGATTCTTGCAAGTTTTATTTTGACTTTTCTATCCCTTTAAAGTATATGAAAGGATTGCATGCAACATACTTGTGGTTACTTAGCTCTAAAACTTAAATGGTATGAATTTCCTAACTATATTAAAGTGACAGTCTAGTCAAAATTAAACTTTCATGATTCAGATAGGGCATGCAATTTTAAACAACTTTCAAAATGACTTTTATCATTCCCTTGGTGGTATTTTTGAAAAGCTAAAGCTAGGAAGGCTCAAACTGATTTCTAAACCGTTGAAAACCGCCTCTTAGCTCAGAGCATTTTGAATGTTTTTCACAGTTAGATAGTATTAGTTCATGTTTGTCATATAGATATCATTGTGCTCACTCCTGTGGAGTTATTTAGGAGTCTGCACTGATTGGCTAAATTGCATGTCTCTCAAAAGCACTGAGATAAGGGGGCAGTCTTCACAGGCTTAGATACAAGGTAATCACAGAGGTAAAACATATATTAATATAAATTTGTTGGTTATGCAAAACTGGGGAATGGGTAATAAAGGGATTATCTATCTTTTAAACAATTTGGTGTAAACTGTCCCTTTAAATCACAAACATCAATAAAGTTGTCTTCAGTGAACAAGCTGTAAGATTACATTTTCTTTTAACTCTGTATCACAACTTTTCACTGTAACAGTGTTATTTGTAGGTTTCTAAAAAAGGAATTCTAACCATTTGTAGTTCATACTGCATTTTTAAACAAGACTTAAAAGATTTTTATTTGTCTTGTGATAACTGATTAGAAGGTAAAATTAGAAAATGCATAGGCAGCAGCTGTATCATCTTAATTTACAACTCAATGTAAATTTTTCAACATTCTTGTTATGGAAACTACGGTGGTAAATTAAAGTGTATGATTAGCTATAGTGTAGAAAACAATGGATAAATGCACAGTTTTTATCTTGAAAAATATTTTGCATTAAAACATTCCTGACAGCAGCATCTGTAGGAATTTTCTTCCCAGATGCTAGCAAAAAATAAAGGTATGTCTGCCATAAAAATATTATTGTAGATAATTATTAAATCATATTTACTAAAATTCTCATAGCTTAACTCATGTCAATAAGAAGCACTCACCAATGAAAACTACCCTCTTAAATATGGGTCCTGACATAAACTAAAAGCCTGAACCTCCCTAGTGTCAGGAAGGTATAAGATACAATACCTCCCCTTGATGTAGTAACAAAAGAGAGGAAGTCTTGATCAATGTTTCTTCATGATATGATGTTTACCTTGACTAACCCTTATGGCACTCACCAACTAACCAAGCTGTAGAAAGCATCATTATGAGCAGGTTAAAAAAAACATAATAGGCAAGTCAGAAATTTGTTGAGGTGCTAGTACAGAATAATGGCGTTTCCCTCCAATTTGTAGAGCTTTAGGAAAAGGAAAACTCCAAACAACTGATTTGCATAGGTCCTCAGAAAAGATGTCTGCTTCGGTTGTTCAGGAAATAGAAGCTGCTTATGATGGATGAATTTTTACTTGTAAATATGTGTTCATTAATAAGCAAAGACGTTTCAATGAATGATCCACCTAGCAACTACAGTCTTTGCCAATATACCTTAGTGATATCCCTGTAGAATCTCCAGTAGTCTATTTGCCTTCAGTATTTCATACACTCAACACAATTAATACATATGTGGTGTATAGTGGTTTCCCAGTTTCTGGCTTCTTATCAGGACAAAATGAAGGAAGACAGAAGTCTTAAGAGGCATGAAACTTAGAAACCACTTTAGGAAAGTAGGAACTATCCAGAAAACCCCCTTATCCAGACAGAACATCAAATAATGTGAACAGCAGGATATATACTTCATTTCAGTTCTTCAATGAAAGACCATGAAAACAAGTTACCTATGTTTAGTGATATAGTAGTCCAACACAGTCTTTTATGCATGACATTTTGAAACTAAAGATTTTTTACTTATAGATGGCATGTGATGTTTCAAAAGTTCTGTATCTCCTGAACCCCCCAAAAAAGAAAAAAACTTATGATCGCCAACAACATGTACTGCACATTTTAAAAATGTCTCACTGGCATCAAACGAGTGAATCAAATGGGTGCTTATGCATGCATATAAGGAGCAAAATTCAACGGGGGCATTTGCCTTCTCTTTTCCTTGGATACCCATATTTTAGTCACCATAAAAAGATCACTCACTCATTTATCCCCTACTAATATCACATCATGTGTTATTTATGATTGGCCCCCACAGTTTTTCTTAAGACCACACAGAGGCCACACACACATCTCTTAAAGGATCATTAAATACAGTAGAATTGCATAAGCAACAGCGATGTCGTCCGCACTAACCCTTCTCTGGTAAATGTGATTTACCAGTGACTTGTAATATCAAGATGTGGGCTAATGTTAGCGTGGTCCATCATTACTCCTTATCGTGGCCCACTATATCATTAGCGCACCACTTGTAAATCTGGCTCAATGTGTTTCCAGTAACTTGATATATTAGCAGAAGAGTATAAAATCCATGAGAAAGTGTTTCTTTAGGTTTGTGTTTGTATATGAAATAGCTGATTTTGTTATTTGAAACCACAACAAATAAAAATGGTCTGCTTTTGCAGGGAAATCAGACCTCCTTATCTTGTCACCTAATCTTATTACTTTCCTAAACTTATCTCTGTCTGTATACCAAAGCCAAATACGTAGGGCCCGATGATCGAAACCTCACAATTTAAAACACGTTTTTACTCGACGACCATCGCAGGGGCTGCCCTGGTGGAATTATCGTAAAAAAAGGGTCAGTCCCTGAGAGTGGCGAGATGTCTCCTATTAAAAGTAATGGCGCTTGTTGGAATGGGAAACTTCGCACCATGGAGCGAAGTTATCAGTAAACAAGGGGCGCAAATTAAAAATAAAAATCTGCATCACATTACACAGCTGTCTGCGTATAGCATTTTACAATCATCTATATTTTCATATGCATGTGTTTGCCTATTAGGGTTATAAGTACTTGGAGTGTTTTGAGAAGAGCTTGTCACCTTTTAGTTGGTGAGACAAAACTCTGAGATCAGCAATGCTAAAATCTTTACACCCATGGTAAACCCATTTTATAAAAAAACAATTACGCTTTGTATTTTGTATTTTAAGTATTAATTTCTTGCTTTTTTTGGACATCCAGTGTACTTAAATTATGATTTACATTGTGCATAGTTAATACGATTTATTCCTATGTAGTTTACATACAAATTTTACATTTTTGATAAAATACCTTACGATTTCTGATGCACCTTAACAATACACATTTTCCCTACTTACTTTTGTGTGAATGGTTCAATTATTTATTTTGTATGATGTTTAACCCCTTAATGACCACAGCACTTTTCCATTTTCTGTCCGTTTGGGACCAAGGCTATTTTTACATTTTTGCGGTGTTTGTGTTTAGCTGTAATTTTCCTCTTACTTATTTACTGTACCCACACATATTATATATAGTTTTTCTCGCCATTAAATGGACTTTCTAAAGATACCATTATTTTCATCATATCTTATAATTTACTATAAAAAAATTATAAAATATGAGGAAAAAAATGGAAAAAACACACTTTTTCTAACATTGATCCCCAAAATCTGTTACACATCTACAACCACCAAAAAACTCCCATGCTAAATAGTTTCTAAATTTTGTCCAGAGTTTAGAAAGACCCAATTTTTACATGTTCTTTGCTTTTTTTGCAAGTTATAGGGCAATAAATACATGTAGCACTTTGCTATTTCCAAACCACTTTTTTTCAAAATTAGCGCTAGTTACATTGGGACACTGATATCTTTCAGGAATCCCTGAATATCCCCTGACATGTATATATTTTTTTTTTAGAACACATCCCAAAGTATTGATCTAGGCCCATTTTGGTATATTTCATGCCACCATTTCACCGCCAAATGCCATCAAATAAAAAAAATCGTTCACTTTTTCACAAATTTTTTCACAAACTTTAGGTTTCTCACTGAAATTATTTACAAACAACTTGTGCAATTATGGCATAAATGGTTGTAAATGCTTCTCTGGGATCCCCTTTGTTCAGAAATAGCAGGCATATATGGCTTTGGCGTTGCTTTTTGGTAATTAGAAGGCCGCTAAATGCCACTGTGCACCACACGTGTATTATGCCCAGCAGTGAAGGGGTTAGTTAGGGAGCATGTAGGGAGCTTGTAGGGTTAATTTTAGCTTTAGTGTAGTGCAGTAGACAACCCCAAGTATTGATCTAGGCACATTTTGGTATATTTCATGCCACCATTTCACAGCCAAATGCGATCAAATTGAAAAAAACGCTACATTTTTCACAATTTTATGTTTCTCACTGAAATTTTTTACTAACAGCTTGTGCAATTATGGCACACATGGTTGTAAATGCTTCTCTAGGATCCCCTTTGTTCAGAAATAGCAGACATATATGACTTTGGCGTTGCTTTTTGGTAATTAGAAGGCCGCTAAATGCTGCTGCGCATCACACGTGTATTATGGCTAGCAGTGAAGGGGTTAATTAGGTAGCTTATAAGGAGCTTGCAGGGTTAATTTTAGCTTTAGTGTAGAGATCAGCCTCCCACCTGACACATCACACCCCCTGATCCCTCCCAAACAGCTGTCTTCCCTCCCCCACCCCACAATTGTCCCCGCCATCTTAAGTACTGGCAGAAAGTCTGCCAGTACTAAAATAAAAGTTTTTTTTTTTTTTTTGTTTAAAAAAAATAAATAATTCTGCTGTGTAGGACCCCCCCCCCTTAGCCCCAACCTCCCTGATCCCCCCAAACAGCTCTCTACCCCCCTCCTCTGCCTTATTGTGCACCATATTGGGTACTGGCAGCTGTCTGCCAGTACCCAGTTTGAAATCAAAAGTTTATTTTAAGATTTTCTGTAGTGTAGCTTACCCCCCTTAACACCCAACCCCCCACCCTCTCCCAGATCATTAATATTTTTTATTCCCACCCTCTCTCCCACTGATTCCCACCTTGTGCCTCTTCCACTTCAATTCTAACTTTTGGGCAGTTTGACACGTGCACACGCGCGCTCCCGTGCACGCGCGCGCACACGCGATCCCGCCCCCCTCCTCTACTGATAGCCGCCCACTCGCCTCCCTGGACACGCTCCCACCCACCAACGATCATAGCCGATGCAGAGAGGGCCACAGAGTGGCTCTCTCTGCATCGGACTGCTTAAAAAAGTTATTGCAGGATGCCTCTATATCGAGGCATCACTGCAATAACATGAAAGCAGCTGGAAGTGATCAGGATCGCTTCCACTGCTTTCAAAGACCAACGACGTGCAGGGTACGTCCTTGGTCGTTAAGGACATTTTTTTGGAGGACGTACCCTGCACGTCGTTGGTCATTAAGGGGTTAAAATAAAAATTTTATTGTGCACTTTTTATACGAAAAAGCAGTATACGCCCCTTAGTGAGACACCCTGTTTTCAGGCTTTAGAACATTCCACCAGGGAAAATAGAAGTACAGGCAGTCCCCGAGTTACGTACAAGATAGGGACTTTAGGTTTGTTCTTAAGTTGAATCTGTATGTAAGTCAGTTTAGGTGAAACTCTAGCCAAACAATCTTTCTAATGAGGATACAGACAGCAGTGAAACCTCAAGTGGCTCTAACCCCATACCATACTCACCAGAACTAAATTGAATGGCGTTCTACTCAGGAAATGCAACAAATGCAACTTGGACAGATGTTTGTCTTAATATATTATTTATTTTTAACTGTGCATATAAATGCTTAAACATTTTCAAATACAGGTATTGTACAGTACAGTACAGTACTGTACACTACAACCTTAAACAACCTTAAACAAACATTTTCAAATATTGCAGTACAACCTTAAACAATCTTGGTATATTGTAGCTATCTTAGGATTTATTTTTATTTTACAGGTAACTTTCAATTTATTTTAACTAGGTACAATAGCTATTAAATAGTTATTAACTATTTAATAGCTTACCTAACTAAAATAAACTGAAATTTACCTGTAAAATAAATCCTAACCTAAGTTACAATTACACCTAACACTACACTATACTTTAATAAATTATTTCTATTTAAAACTAAATACTTACCTGTAAAATAAACCCTAAGATTGCTACAATGTAATTAATAATTACATTGTAGCTATTTTAGGATTTATATTTATTTTACAGGTAACTTTGTATTTATTTTAGCTAGTTAGAATAGTTATTAAATAGTTATTTACTATTTAATAACTACCTAGCTAAAAGAAATACAAAATTACCTGTAAAATAAATCCTAACCTAAGTTACAATTAAACCTAACACTACACTATCATTACATTAATTAAATAAATTAACTACAATTAAATACAATTACAAAAACTAACTAAAGTACAAAAAATAAAAAAAATAAGTTACAAACATTTAAAAAATATTACAACAATTTTAAGCTAATTACACCTAATCTAAGCCCCCTAATAAAATAACAAAGCCCCCCAAAATAAAAAAATTCCCTACCCTATTCTACATTAAAAAAGTTCAAAGCTCTATTACCTTACCAGCCCTTAAAAGGGCCTTTTGTGAGGCATGCCCCAAAGAAAACTGCTCTTTTTCCTGTAAAAGAAAAATACAACCCCCCCCAACATTAAAACCCACCACCCACATACCCCTAATCTAACCCAAACCCCCCTTAAAATAACCTAACACTAATCCCCTGAAGATCATCCTACCTTGAGTCATCTTCACTCAGCCGAGCCACCGATGGAACTGAAGAGGAGATCCGGAGCGGCAGAAGTGATCCTCCAAGGGGCACTGAAGAAGTCTTCCATCCGGGCGATGTCATCTTCCAAGCGGCGCTGAAGAAGTCTTCCATCCGATGTCATCTTCCAAGCGGGGTCTTCAATCTTCTTTCTTCAGGATCCATCTTCATCCCGCCGATGCGGAACATCCTTCTTTCCCGACGGACTACCGACGAATGAAGGCTCCTTTAAGGGACGTCATCCAAGATGGCGCCCCTTCAATTCCGATTGGCTGATAGGATTCTATCAGCCAATCGGAATTAAGGTAGGAAAAATCTGATTGGCTGATTGAATCAGCCAATCAGATTGAGCTCGCATTCTATTGGCTGATCGGAACAGCCAATAGAATGCGAGCTCAATCTGATTGGCTGATTGGATCAGCCAATCGGATTGAACTTCAATCTGATTGGCTGATTCAATCAGCCAATCAGAATTTTCCTACCTTAATTCCGATTGGCTGATAGAATCCTATCAGCCAATCGGAATTGAAGAGACGCCATCTTGGATGACGTCCCTTAAAGGAGCCTTCATTCGTCGGTAGTCCGTCGGGAAAGAAGGATGTTCCACGTCGGCGGGATGAAGATGGATCCTGAAGAAAGAAGATTGAAGAACCCGCTTGGAAGATGACATCGCCCAAGTGGAAGACTTCTTCAACGCCGCTTGGAAGATGACATCGCCCGGATGGAAGACTTCTTCAGCGCCCCTTGGAGGATCACTTCTGCCGCTCCGGATCTCCTCTTCAGTTCCATCGGTGGCTCGGCTGAGTGAAGACGACTCAAGGTAGGATGATCTTCAGGGGATTAGTGTTAGGTTATTTTAAGGGGGGTTTGGGTTAGATTAGGGGTATATGGGTGGTGGGTTTTAATGTTGGGCGGGTTGTATTTTTCTTTTACAGGCAAAAGAGCAGTTTTCTTTGGGGCATGCCCCACAAAAGGCCCTTTTAAGGGCTGGTAAGGTAAAAGAGCTTTGAACTTTTTTAATGTAGAATAGGGTAGGGAATTTTTTTATTTTGGGGGGCTTTGTTATTTTATTAGGGGGCTTAGATTAGGTGTAATTAGCTTAAAATTGTTGTAATATTTTTTAAATTTAATTGTAGTCATTTGTAGTTAATTTATTTAATTAATGTAATGATAGTGTAGTGTTAGGTTTAATTGTAACTTAGGTTAGGATTTATTTTACAGGTAAAATTTCTTTTAGCTAGGTAGTTATTAAATAGTTAATAACTATTTAATAACTATTCTAACTAGCTAAAATAAATACAAAGTTACCTGTAAAATATATATAAATCCTAAAATAGCTACAATGTAATTATTAATTATATTGTAGCTATCTTAGGGTTTATTTTACAGGTAAGTATTTAGTTTTAAATAGGAATAATTTAGTTAATAATAGAAATATTATTTAGATCTATTTAATTAATATTTAAGTTAGGGGGGTGTTAAGGTTAGTGTTAGACTTAGGTTTAGGGGTTAATAAATTTATTACAGTGGCGGCGGTGTAGGGGGGCAGGATAGGGGTTAATAAATGTATTATAGGTGGCGACGGTGTGGGGGGGCAGATTAGTGGTTAATAAGTTTAATATAGGTTGCGGCAGGGTCCGGGAGCGGCGGTTTAGGAGTTAAACTATTTATTTAGTTGCGGCGAGGTGCGGAATCAGCAGGATAGGGGTTAATAACTTTATTATAGAGGGCGGCGGTTTGGGGGGGCAGGATAGGGGTTACTAGGTATAATGTAGGTTGCGGCGGTGTCCGGGAGCGGCGGTTTAGGGGTTAATACATTTATAAGAGTTGCGGCGGGGTCTAGGAGCGGCGGTTTAGGGGTTAATACATTTATAAGAGTTGCGGCGGGGTCTAGGAGTGGCGGTTTAGGGGTTAGTAACTTTATTGAGTAACTTTATTCAGGTCCGCGGCGGCGATGGTAGGCGAGCTTAGGCGGGCGTATTGGGCCGACGAAGGCAGGAAAGTTGACACGTTGATAACTACCCCCACAGAGTTCTTCTAGGGAGACGCATCCACAGACCAATTAGAAGAGGGGTGTGTATAGGTCATGTGACCGGTGAGTGCAGACGTCAGTTCTTACGGAGACGATGAGCCGACTTGAGGAGAGAATCCCTTGATGACACATAGGAGCGACGGCACGGAGCGACGGCACTCTCTGTGATGTTTAGGTACACTTTTGTTTCCCCCAGGACCGAGCAGCACTGAACACATCAGTAAGTGTTTATTGCTGTACAGGCCCGTTCGTAAGTGCGAGTTGTACGTAAGTCGGATGTTCGTAACCCGGGGACTGCCTGTACTGGCGAGAATTCTTTAATAATCTCAATGGGCCAAAGAGAGCTTTAGATCATTGAGCCTTAGAGAGAACAACTGAAAATTTACATTTTATTATCTTATTAGTCCTAAAGTCAGGGTACACAGGCCAACTTCCCCATCTACTTGGATCCCCTCTACCTCCCTCCTTCCCCTTCCTTGCCACTCTCAACATTTTTTTTTCTGCAGTACAGTGGTCCCGCACACTCCCATAAATGGCTAGTTATTTATCACTTGTCCGTAAAAGGCGCATGTGATAAATTAGCTCCACTTGTAATATAGCCCACTTGTAATCTAGAACAAACTAAAGGGGAGAATTTACAGAATGCTGTTTCTTTAATAGAATGTGCATTATGCATAATTTTAACAGGATTTTACCTTTTTCTAATTAACAATTTGTGAAGGGTCCAGGGGCGAAACGACTGGGCCCCTGAGGGTGGGGGCCCAGCTTAAAAAAAAAAAAAAAAAAATTTTTATAATTTTTTTAAAAAAAATAAAAAACGTTAACATACCACTGCCTGCACTGATATCATGTGAATGTGACACGACTACAGGGGTTAGTGTTTCTGTTATACCCATTGGTGTTTATGTGTGTGTGTGTGTATGTATGTGACTGTGTGTGTATTTATGCATGTATGTGTGTTTGTGTATGTTTGTGGAACCAGCAAATTACAGACCTTGTTACTACAGCATGGGGGGGCAGGGGATAAACAGTGTCACTATACAGTACCACTATATATAGTATGGGGGGGTGGACCATGTCACTGACTACTATGGTCACTTTATAAAGTACTGGGCGGGTAGGGTCAGGCCAGCCATCTCACTGGCAGATTACAGACTGTGTCACTAACTTACTATATACAGTACTGGGGGTTTAAATAGTGTCACTATATATATACAGTAATAGGGGGTCAGACCATCTCACAGACTGTGGGCACAGGGTACCTCCTTTTGCAGACATGTAATCTGATTCACATTTTTTTCTGTGTTAAATGTAAAAAAAAAAATATATGTATTAAATTCACCTTTTTTGGAGGGGGGAGGGGTGGTGGGGGGGCCCCTTCTTAGATTCTTGCACCTGAGCCCTGTGGTTTCTAGTTACGCCTCTGGAAGGGTCTATTATTTCCTGCCACTGCTCCACAAGGAGGCTGTGATCTCTGCAGGAATTCAAATGAATAGTTTCATTTGAAATGTTGCTAGGAGACATCTGCTCTAGCTGCAGTTAGTTTATTGCCCATGCTCAGTAGAGGACTTTTGCTAGTAGCTCGCTTACCTAGCTGCAGGCAGTGGCTACACTGATGCTCTATTTAGCAAGAAAACAAGTAAGTTTGGTGTTTTTTAATATAGTCTTTTAACAGATTTTAAATAAAGGGGCACTTTTTCATATCCCTTTAAAAGCAGAAACTATTGGAAAGTTTGTATTACAGAATGTGCTTAATAACTGGAATACATAATTAAATACAATTCTCTATATTATGTCACGTTATGCTAATTATTCTACTTTCTTGTATCTAAAAGAGAGCATTTTAAAATGTATTAAATCAAAACCAAAAGTGTATCCAAATCAAGGATATGTGAAATAAAACTTTTTTTATTTATTTATTGGACTTTTCACATATACTTGATTTGTATACACTGTTGGTTTTGACTTATATATTTGTATTTTAGTGTTTGTGACACGTTTGTTATTAATATTTAAAATGTATTAAAGTTTAAAAAGAATGTTTCTGATCTTACTCTTTTTTTCCATGTTTATTGAGGTTTGTTCTTGTCCATCAATGAACAGTGAGGGGTTCTGGAAAGTGATACTTGGGTATCCATTGTGAACTCCCATACATTAACCCCTTGAGGACTGATGACGGTCCTGAACCATCATGACTTAAAATGAGCAGCGGGAGCGATCAGAGATTGCTTCCGCCGAAATACCGCTGTCACTATCTGCCAGGCATGTGAGGCAGATAGTAACAGCCAATTATTATGTTTGTGACAGTGTTATAATGTCACTATTGATAAATTTTAAAAATATATATTTTTAAACAGCAATGTCCTAATTGTACTTATAGCCCTATAACTTGCAAAAAAAGCAAAAAAAAGCATGTAAACACCGGGGCCCAGATTACGAGTTTTGCGTTAGAGGCTATGCGGTGCTAACGAGCAGTTTTCTCTCACCGCTCACTTACATGCTATGTTGGTATTAAGAGTTGTCAGAAACCAGTCGTTAAAAGACAAGAAGTGAGCGTTGAGCAAAATTTTGCTCATTACCGCACTCCAATACCAGCGCTGCTTAAATCAGCGGTGAGCTGGTCGTACGTGCTCGTGCACGATTTCCCCATAGGAATCAACGGAGAGAGACGCCTGAAAAAAGTCTAACACTTGCAAAAAAGCAGCGTAAAACTCCTTAACGCAGCCCCATTGATTCCTAAGGAGAAATAAAAGTTATGTCTACAACTAACACCCTAACATAAACCCCGAGTCTAAACACCCCTAATCTTACACTTATTAACCCCTAATCTGCTGCCCCCGACATTGTTGACACCTAAATTATAATTATTAACCCCTAATCTGCCGCTCCGGACACCGCCACCACCTACATTATACTTATGAACCCCTAATCTGCTGCCCCCAACATCACCGACACCAACATTATATTTATTAACCCCTAATCTGCCGCCCCCAATGTCGCCGCAACCTACCTACACTTATTAACCCCTAATCTGACGCCCCAACGTCGCCGCCACTATAATAAAGATATTAACCCCTAAACCGCCGCACTTCCGCCTCGCAAACATTAGTTAAATATTATTAACCCCTAATCTGCCGGCCCTAACATCGATGCAACCTATGTACACTTATTAACCCCTAATCTGCCGCCCCAACGTTGCCGCCACTATAATAAACATATTAAACCCTAAACCGCCGCACTTCCGCCTCGCAAACATTAGTTAAATATTATTAACCCCTAATCTGCCGGCCCTAACATCGATGCAACCTATGTACACTTATTAACCCCTAATCTGCCGCCCCAACGTTGCCGCCACTATAATAAACATATTAAACCCTAAACCGCCGTACTCCCCCCTCACAAACATTAGTTAAATATTATTAACCCCTAATCTGCCGGCCCTAACATCGCCGCCACCTACCTACATTTATTAACCCCTAATCTGCCGCCCCCAACATCGCTGCCACTATATTAAAGTTATTAACCCCTAAACCTAAGTCTAACCCTATACCTAACACCCACTAACTTAAATATAATTTAAATAAATCTAAATAAATATTACTATCATTAACTACATTATTCCTATTTAAAACTAAATACTTACCTGTAAAATAAACCCTAAGATTGCTACAATATAACTAATAGTTACATTGTAGCTAGTTTAGGATTTATTTTTATTTTACAGGCAAGTTTGTATTTATTTTAACTAGGTAGAATAGTTATTAAATAGTTATTAACTATTTAATAACTACCTAGTTAAAATAAAGACAAATTTACCTGTAAAATAAAACCTAACCTAAGTTACACTAACACCTAACACTACACTATAATTAAATAAATTAACTAAATTAAATACAATTACCTAAATTAAATTAAATTAGCTAAACTACAAAAAAACACTAAATTACAGAAAATAATAAACAAATTACAGCTCTTTTACCTGTAAAAAAATACAAACAACCCCCTCAACAGTAAACCCCACCACCCACACAACCAACCCCCCAAATAAAATACTAGCTAAAAAAACCTAAGCTCCCCATTGCCCTGAAAAGGGCATTTGGATGGGCATTGCCCTTAAAAGGGCAGTTAGCTCTTTTGCAAGCCCAAACCCCTAATCTAAAAAATAAACCCACCCAATACACCCTTAAAAAAACCTAACACTAACCCCCTGAAGATCGACTTACTGGGAGACGTCTTCATCCAAGCCGAACGCAGTGGTCCTCCAGACGGGCAGAAGTCTTCATCCAAGCCGGGCAGAAGTGGTCCTCCAGATGGGCAGAAGTCTTCATCCAGACGGCATCTTCTATCTTCATCCATCCGGCGCAGAACGGTCATCTTCAAGACATCTGAAGCGGAGCATCCTCTTCTTCCGACGACTAAAAAAGAATGAAGGTACCTTTAAGTGACGTCATCCAAGATGGCGTCCCTTAGATTCCGATTAGCTGATAGAATTCTATCAGCCAATCGGAATTAAGGTAGAAAAAATCCTATTGGCTGATCCAATCAGCCAATAGGATTGAGCTTGCATTCTATTGGCTGTTCCAATCAGCCAATAGAATGTGAGCTCAATCCTATTGGCTGATTGTATCAGCAATAGGATTTTTTCTACCTTAATTCCGATTGGCGGATAGAATTCTATCAGCCAATCAAAAACTAAGGGCCGCCATCTTGGATGACGTCACTTAAAGGTACCTTCATTCTTTTTTAGTCGTCAGAAGAAGAGGATGCTCCGCGTTGCATGTCTTGAAGATGGACCCGCTCCGCGTCGGATGGATGAAGATAGAAGATGCCGTCTGGATGAAGACTTCTGCCCGTCTGGAGGACCACTTCTGCCCGGCTTGGATGAAGACTTCTGCCCGTCTGGAGGACCACTTCACCCGGCTTGGATGAAGACGTCTCCCAGTAAGTCGATCTTCAGGGGGTTAGTGTTAGGTTTTTTTAAGGGTGTATTGGGTGGGTTTATTTTTTAGATTAGGGGTTTGGGCTTGCAAAAGAGCTAACTGCCCTTTTAAGGGCAATGCCCATCCAAATGCCCTTTTCAGGGCAATGGGGAGCTTAGGGTTTTTTAGATAGTATTTTATTTGGGGGTTTGGTTGTGTGGGTGGTGGGTTTTACTGTTGGGGGGGTTGTTTGTATTTTTTTTCAGGTAAAAGAGCTGATTACTTTGGGGCAATGCCCTGCAAAAGGCCCTTTTAAGGGCTATTGGTAGTTTAGTTTAGGCTAGGGTTTTTATTTTTATTTTTTGGGGGGGGGCTTTTTTTATTTTAATAGGGCTATTAGATTAGGTGTAATTAGTTTAAATTTCTGTAATTTGTTTATTATTTTCTGTAATTTAGTGGGGGGGGGGTTGTACTTTAGCTAATTTAATTTAGGTAATTGTATTTAATTTAGTTAATTTATTTAATTATAGTGTAGTGTTAGTGTAACTTAGGTTAGGTTTTATTTTACAGGTAAATTTGTCTTTATTTTAACTAGGTAGTTATTAAATAGTTACTATTCTACCTAGTTAAAATAAATACAAACTTGCCTGTAAAATAAAAATAAATCCTAAAATAGCTACAATGTAACTATTAGTTATATTTTAGCTACAGTACAACTCCAAAAATCCGGACTGCTTGGGGATTTGCCTGGTCCGTATTTTCGGATTTTCTGGATTCTCAGACATTGCTGATAAAATACCTGTAAATAAAAAAGACGTGCCAATGTTTTTTATTATAAATAAATACTGTACAGATCACCTTGTTTATTAAAATAGAGTACTGCACCTTCCAATGTACATTCCTTTCCGTTACAGGTATTTCTTCGGCACATGCTGAACTGCTTGTTCACGGAGTGCTAGCATCTGCTGCGCCCGGTGAACCGCTTGTGGATGGTGCTTCTGCTTTGCCCAGTGATTTCAGAGTGTTTCTCCTCTGCTTCTGTTAAGAACCCTTATCCACTTTAGGAAAGATTGGTACAGTACACTACTGTACAATATAGTACAGTATATAGAGGTATAACAGTACTGTGCAGTGTAAAGATGGTAAATACCTGCACAGGTACCGGTCATGTATGGCAAACTTTAGTGCGCAGTTGTGGAGCTCATTTTTCACTGCCTTCATGTGCCGTGGCTTGCTGCAGCTCTGAATGCCAATTTGCACATGCGCAGTGACAAACCAACACCCGGAAGTTGTAATCACTCCAGAGTCCGGATTCTCAGGTTGTCCGGATTTCTGGAGTCCGGATTTTTGGAGTTGTACTGTATCTTAGGGTTTATTTTACAGGTAAGTATTTAGTTTTAAATAGGAATAATATAGTTAATGATAGTAATATTTATTTAGATTTATTTAAATTATATTTAAGTTAGTGGGTGTTAGATTTAAGGGTTAATAACTTTAATATAGTGGTGGCAGCGTTGGGGCGGCAGATTAGGGGTTAATAAATGTAGGTAGGTGGCGGCGATGTTAGGGCCAGCAGATTAGGGGTTAATAATATTTAACTAATGTTTGCGAGACAGGAGTGCAGCGGTTTAGGGGTTAATATGTTTATTATAGTGGCGGCGACATTGGGGGCGGCAGATTAGGGGTTAATAAATATAATGTAGGTGTCGGCGAAGTTGGGGTCAGCAGATTAGGGGATAATAAGTATAATGTAGGTGGCGGCGTTGTCTGGAGCGACAAATTAGGGGTTAACATTTTTATTTTAGTATTTGCGATGCGGGAGGGCCTCGGTTTAGGGGTTAATAGGTCGTTTATGGGTGTTAGTGTACTTTT
Source organism: Bombina bombina (assembly GCF_027579735.1). Taxonomy (NCBI): domain Eukaryota; kingdom Metazoa; phylum Chordata; class Amphibia; order Anura; family Bombinatoridae; genus Bombina; species Bombina bombina. Next base: position 249,463,379 of record NC_069503.1, read on the forward strand.
TATCACTTTAGTTATGAGTTTTATGCTACGGCTTTGTACCATAAAACTCATAACTACTGACTTTTAAATGCGTTAGGACTCTTGACAGGGTAGGGTGTACCGCTCACTTTTTGGCCTCCCAGGACAAACTCGTAATATCAGCGCTATGGAAGTCCCATAGAAAAAAGACTTTACAAAGTTTACGTAAGTCATTTTGCGGTAAGGCCAAAGAAGTGTGCGGTCACCCTAAACCTTCAAGACTTGTAATACCAGCGGGCGTAAAAAAGCAGCATTAGGACCCTAATGCACAACTCGTAATGTAGCCGTGGGTGTTTTTAAACTCAGGACAACATTTTGAATCTATTTAGCAGTTTTTTAATAAGCTTTGTAGATGAATAAAAGATTTTTCAAGTAAAAGGCAAAAAAAATGTTGTTTTTTAAAAATTTTCATCATATTTTATTATTTTTTTTAAAAGTAAATTATATGACATGATACAAATAATGGTATGTAAAGAAAGCCCTTCTTGTTCTGAAAAAAACAATATATAATTTGTATGGGAACAGTAAATGAGAGAGAGGAAAATTATAGCTAAACGCAAACACCACAAAAGTGTCAAAGCAGTCCTGGTCCTTAAGGGGTTAACCGTTAAATTCAATATATAGTGATTATCTTCCTTTGTGGAGGTTAAAGGGATAGTAAACCCAATTTTTTTTTTCTTTCATGATTAAGATAGAACATGCAATTTTAAGCAACTTTCTAATTTACTCCTATTATCAATTTTTCTTTATTCTCTTGGTCTCTTTATTTAAAAAGTAGGAATGTAAGCTAAGGATTAGTTCTTTCTCAGTACTATACTACTTGTCGTGAGAGCCTTTGGGACTGGGAGGGGTCATCTTTGCCCTCCATGCCGAAACTCTATTGCTGGCAAACAAGCACCCAAGCCGAGAGGGAGCAGTGGCAAGTCGGAAATCTTATAGCGGAAGTAACAGGCCTAGACGCTAAGGTCTAACCCCATACACCAAAATACCTGGGGGTACAATTCAAAAGGTATCCCAAGTGGTTGAAGGCAAAGTGTCCTGAGTGGAGGGGTAGCTGTTTTCCGAGGCGATATCCTGTGGTCAGAGGAGCCTGAGGCCTGTGAAGCCAGTGAGAGGGGCGGCACAGACCAGCGGAGACCAAAAGAGACCTACAGAGCGACAGCGAGGCATGCAAGATACCCCACACTCCTGTACATCTACCCAGAGCTGTAACCAAGAGATTTGCTCAGCTAGCTGGAATATTGAAGCGGTGAGACAAGGTGTCAACGGGAACTATGTGGCTAGATGGAACATTGCCATATATAAAGGCAGACACCCAGAGAAAACTTGCTGCTGAATTAAGCAGAGAGTGTTGACCGGAGCTATTAATTAGATAGAGCCTGAGTGAAGCAGTAAAGTTGGGGCACGAAGGAAAACAGTTGGCCACAAAGCACAAGACGGATAGTGGAGCTGAGAACATAAGGTGGGAGAGAAAATCCTTAAACTGCTCCAAAACGGCAAGTATCTGTTGCAAGTTGTTTGAATGGTATGCTAACCATGGTGCCTTACGTTGAATAATTTGGCTTCTTATTAAGACACTTCTTTCTGAGGTTGAAGGGGACAGGACCCTTGAATATAAAAGGGTCACTCTGAGTTAAAGAATCTGATTTTTAGACTATCCCAGCTGTTTGGAAGCGGATATATATTGGTCCTTGGGGACACCTGAGGACACATGAATGCTTAAGTGAACATTTGTAATCTACAAACTGTAAAGTATATTTGGAGGCCTGTAGACCTCTGGTTGGACACTCTAAGAACTAATATGGGTTATTAGAATGCTGTAGGATTCTTCTCCGAAACTGCTTAAGGGACAGACTTGATTTTTTTATAGAGTTATCTTATGGCCAATATTCAGATTTGTTCAAGAAAAGTTGATATGTCATGTGGTTTGGCAGCCATTTTGAATTGTTCAAAAATGCTTAACAATATTTTTTAATTAATAATAAAACAAAGGTGATACAGTTTGCATCACGTCTCTCTGAGGTAGAATGAAGGGTCTCTAATCTAGAAGACCAGGCAGGGACACAAGAGACAATGGTTAAAAATCAAGGGAAATTAATTAAAACATTACAAGCTCGGTTGGAGCATTTAGAAGACCGTTCCCATAGGAACAATGTAAAGATAATAGGCCTGCCCGAATCCATCCAACATCAAGACTTAGTCCACTTTGCCTCAGTTGAATTACCCCAATTAATAGGTCTCCAAGACATAGAGAAGCCACTGGTGGTAGAGAGAACACACAGATTGGGTATTGTGAGGTTCAACTCTGATGGTACTTCTAGGCCTATACCAGTAATGGTAAAATATTTGTGCTTTCAGGATAAAGTTATGTTGATGAGCCATTATAGGAAATCGAATCCACTTATGCGAGGCCAGGACAAAATATTATTATTCCAGGATTTTTCTCTAGAAACTTCTCTCAAAAGAAGAGAGATGGCCCCATATTGCTTAATCCTGTTTAAAAAAGGTATTGAGGCGAGAATGATATACCCTGCAAAAATAATTGTAAAGGTTAATGGAGAAAACTATATTCTAAATAACCTCCAGGAAGCTAAAGAGTATATTAATAAATTTGTAAACTGATGTTAGGAGGTGGTCCTGAAAATGGTTAATAACTAATTACATACGCAGAAGATGGGGTCCATACTGATAGGTTTAAGGGTTTTTGTGCTTTTTTTTCTGTTTTGTTTTGCTTTGTGCGGTATGCCTGTTCATCCTCGCTCTAAAGTTAATATTAATTGGTATAGATAAATGCTGAATCTTCTTTCCTGGAATGTGGGGAGAATCACCTCCCCAGCTAAAAGAAGTACAGGTGGCCCTCGGTTTACAATGGTTCAATTTGCACCGTTTCAGAATAACAACTTTTTTTTCCAGTCATGTGACTGCTATTGAAAAGCATTGAGAAGCAGTGCATTGATTAAAATAGCCAGTAGGTGGAGCTGTCCGCTTGTGTTGCAGCAAAGATATGCAAGCCAAGCAAGATGAAATTAATCAATTCAAACAGACCTGAGCTATCGAGAAGCTTGCAAAGGAACAAGAGCGTCCTGTCTATAAATCAGTCCAGATTGGAATGCATAGAAAGAACTGTTTGCAGAAAAATGCAAGTAAAGTCTGTGTTGTGTGATTATTTTATTAGGTTTATAATGCTGTTTAGCAAATGTTTTTGTTCATTTAACTTAGTTTAATTATATATTCTGTGTTGTGTTATTATTTTATTTGGTTTATAATGCTGTTTAGCATTTAACGTCTTCATTTCAAAGCTTTACAAAAAATGTATTAGGTGTTACTTATGACAATTTTGAGAACCTAACTGTATTATTTTAAAACAACTTAAACAATACAGACCATATGTATTTTTTCTACAAGAAACCCACCTAAATGAAAAAGAAATTCCTAAACTGAAAAGTAAAATGGGTGGGAAATGTTATAGCAACTCCATGTCTGTCATGCAAGAGAGGGGTTGTTTTCCTCTTTTCTAAAAACTTGGTATAGTCTCAACGCTGGTGGCAAGACCGCGCTATAAAACAATCAAGTCCCAAAAAAAGGCCAGCGACATACAGGGTACGTCGCTGGTCCTTAAGGGGTTAAATTTGATCTAAAGCCCACTATTCAGGATATAGTGATCTCTGATCACGCAATAATAATGTTAGAGGTAGAAGGATTCAGAAAGCAGTGTGATCAGAATATCTTTTTTTTTCCAAAATATCTATCACAGGATAACGAATTTAAGAATGTTTTAGTACACGCCTGGACAGAATATTTTGGCAATAATAGGGCATACCTGGATAAAGTAGAGATTTTCTGGGAAGCAGCGAAGTGGGTCCTCCGTGGTGAGATTAGAGCATATTTGGTTAAATGGAAGAACAAAAGTAGCTGCTAGGGATCTCCAATTATCCAATCAAGTAAGAAATTCTTATAAGGCTTATATAGTTAACCCCAGTGGCAGCACCTGGGAAAAGTATTAAAAACGCTAAATCAGAAAGAGATATGTTCCTTAAACAGAAGGGACAGAGGGAAGACCTCAAAACAAAGGCATTTTTTACGAGATATCATGAGAGGTCTACTAAATTTTTGGCAAAGATGATTAAAACAGGGAAGGGGAGAAATAAGTATACAAAAGAATGATAAAAGATATACTTCATCACAAAATATTAGAAAAATATTATATGAATGTTATCAAGAATTATATTTGTTGCAGGAAACTAGTGACATTGCAAAGGAAACCTTTTGGCGTAAAATTTCTTTGCCCAAATTATCTTTAGAACAGCTTCAAGAGTTAAATCTACCAATTTCGGTAGAAGAAGTTGTGGTAGCCATAGAGAAGGCTTAAATGAATAAAGCTCCAGGGCCAGACCAAATTCCAACTGAATTTTATAAAATACTGAAGGAGAATATTTCTGATATGTTAGTTAAGTTGTTCAATAAATATTATATCAATAATAAGATGGATTCATTGTATTTCACTACATCGGTTGTTACCCTTATCCCCAAAAAAGATAAAGACTTAGAACTGCCCAATTCATACAGAGAAACTTAATACAATGAATTAATACACATAGACCAAACAGGATTTATGTCGGGTAGAAGTGTAACCAAGAATATACGAAAGGTACTGTTGACTTTAAACTATTTTTGGAATAAAACCAAGGATGGCCGGAAGGCCTCTAAGTTAGATATGGCGGTATTGACACTGGATGCAGAGAAAGCTTTTGACTCTATAGATTGGAATGATCTATTTACAGGCCTTACGCAGTTTGGTCTAACAGGTGGCTTTATCAATTTTGTAAAATTAATATATAATAACCCATGTTCATATTTATTAATCAATGGGGGTCTTTCTCCTAAGATAATGCTGGCTAGAGGTACAAGATAGGGGTGCCCGCTCTCCACTCTTCTTTTTAATTTATCTATTGAGCCATTAGCTGTCCGCCTTAGACAAGAGCTGAAAGGTATCGCTATTGGGGGCAGTAAATTTATTCTTGCTCTGTAGGCGGACAATTTGCTACTATTTCTGTCTAAAACTAAGTTTAGTATACCTCTTGTACTGGAGATAATAAATGAATTTAGCATGTTCTCTGGTTATAAAATTAACCAGAATAAATCGGAACTACTATGGATTAGTAAAAAGAAAGTTAGTCCAAGACATCTCCCTTTCCAAATAGTAGAACACATTAAATATTTGGGGATCCATCTGTCTGATAATCCTGCTTCTTGGTATTTATTAATTTTTACTAAATTCTTTGGTGAAGCAAAGATTATGATGGGTAAATGGAAGCCACTTCCAATCTCCTTGTCAGCAAAAATTGTATTATTAGAAATCAGCTAAACGAACAGGGACCCCCAAGCGCCTACCCACCGGAGGCAAAGGAAATAGGTGTAGCAGTATGTGCAATAAAACCTAATTTATTGCCTATACATATAAAAACTTAATAACTTAATACATACAATTCATACAATACATGGATCCATGAAAGATTACAATCAAATTACAATAAAATTACAATAAAATAACAGTAAAATACAAATGAATAAACCAATGTTCGGAGTAAAAACAGATGTTCAAAGTAAAACCAATGGTAAGTACAAAAAATAGCCTCCTAAATATGAAGTGCCATAGAATTCAGAGATATACAACAATGTGAACAAGTGGTGTACACGTAAAAAAGTGTAGAAATAAAAATGTAGAAATATACGTCAATCAATTCCAAATAAATGTCAATTAATCCTACACACGATGTGAAAAAATAGTGAAAAAAAGATGAAAAAAATGATGAAAATCCAAAAATTGTGAATGCAAAAATAAGTGATGTAAAAAATATATATAAGTCAAACTATAGTCACCCAGATCCTGTGGGATCAAATAGTGGTTGAAAGTGTCCAAAATAATTGTGATGTAGTGAAGATGGGAAGATGGAGAAAATGCTGGGCCCACCGGGAGTGAACAAAATGTTCAAACCAAAACAATGATGATGTCCACCTAAAAAAGGCCTAGAGCAAGGCCGAAACGCGTCGACTGATATTGGTAAGCTGCATTTCATTTAGATAATACTTATTTGAAGGTATCTGCACCATATTTGTTTTTGTTTTTTAGGTGGACATCATCATTGTTTTGGTTTGAACATTTGGTTCACTCCCGGTGGGCCCAGCATTTTCTCCATCTTCCCATCTTCACTACATCACAATTATTTTGGACACTTTCAACCACTATTTGATCCCACAGGATCTGGGTGACTATAGTTTGACTTATATATATTTTTTACATCACTTATTTTTGCATTCACAATTTTTGGATTTTCATCATTTTTTTCATCTTTTTTTCACTATTTTTTCACATCGTGTGTAGGATTAATTGACATTTATTTGGAATCGATTGACGTATATTTCTACATTTTTATTTCTACACTTTTTTACGTGTACACCACTTGTTCACATTGTTGTATATCTCTGAATTCTATGGCACTTCATATTTAGGAGGCTATTTTTTGTACTTACCATTGGTTTTACTTTGAACATCTGTTTTTACTCCGAACATTGGTTTATTCATTTGTATTTTACTGTTATTTTATTGTAATTTTATTGTAATTTGATTGTAATCTTTCATGGATCCATGTATTGTATGAATTGTATGTATTAAGTTATTAAGTTTTTATATGTATAGGCAATAAATTAGGTTTTATTGCACATACTGCTACACCTATTTCCTTTGCCTCCGGTGGGTAGGCGCTTGGGGGTCCCTGTTCGTTTAGCTGATTTCTATTGGTGGTTACTAGGTATCACCCCCCTCAAGCCTATAGGGAACTGAGTAGGCGCTTGTCCACATTCCATACTTCTAAAAATTGTATTATTGTAAACCTTTCTATTTCCACGCCTTTTATATTTAATGCAAAATCTTCAAATATTTATTAAAAGTATAGATTGGAGGCAATTTAAGAAACTATGCACAGAGTTTTTATGGGGGAAGAGGAAGGCACGTCTCTCTATGCGGTTACCGGAACAAGATAAGGAATTTGGAGGATTCGGGTTGCAGAATATTCAATTATTTAACTGGGTTACCATGGTTAAGATTGCAGTAGATTGGATAACCAAAATGAACCATTTTTCCTTTTCAGAGCTAGAGTAGGGAATGATTAAACCATTTACTTTAAAAGCTATGTTACACCTAAAGGCAAGTAAACTGCCATCAACTATACGTAATTTGAGTGTTATTCAAAATGTGGTGAGAGCATGGCAGAGATTTTGTTGGGAACTTGAGATAAAATATAATTTCTCTAAATACCTCCCCATTTTGGGGAAACCTGAGTTTGTACCCGGCCTTAACCCTGGGATTTTTCAATGTTGGCTCCTGCGGGGACTTAGATATGTTCACCAATTACTTGACTCAGGTACTCAAATTATTAAAACCTTTGAGCAAATCAGAGGGGAATTTGACCTCCCAAAACATAATTTTTATGTGTATCTACAAATTAGACATTATGTTTTCCAAGCTAATAATAGTTGGGACTTAGGAGTAGTGGAAATGGGCATCCACTTGTTTACAAGCGGATACTACTCAATCTCGAGTTGGTATAAATCAATCATGTTAAAACACGGTCAGCGATATTTAGAATTTATTTTGTCCAGATGGCAGGCTTTGCTTGGAGAACTAGAGATACACGACATTAAAAAAAAGTATCCAATTAGTAGGTAGCAAGAATACGCCGTGGAAAGAGTCCCACAGTAAATTATTAAACTTCTCTTTTTTATGATAAAATTATAAAAATATGCCAGCAATGTAATGTGAAACTATAAATATGTGTTTGCTTACTTTTATTGTCAGACCTGAAGATACACAAACAAATTCTTTATTCTGTATATTCTCTGCAAGCTATTATTTGTGTTACATTGCTGACATTAAAATAAATAGTAAAAAAAAAAAGTAGGAATGTAAGCTAAGGAGACAGCCCATTTTTGGTTCAGCACCCTGGCTAGTGCTTGCTAATTGGTGGCTACATTTAGCCACCAATAAGCAAGTGCAACCCAGGTTCTGAAACAAAAATACATTCTTGCTTTACAAATAAAGATACCAAGAGAAGGAAGAAAAAAATGATAATAGGAGTAAATTAGAACATTGCTTAAAAATTGCCTGCTCTATCTGAATCATGAAAGTTTAATTTTGACTTTAGTGTCCCCTTTAACATATAGTTACAAACAAGCATTTGTGCTATAATAAAATACTGTACTATTATGTCACTTTAAGATACAAGACTTATACCTATTTTTTCATGTCTAAAACACATTTTTCTTGATTGTAATCATTTTAAAATTCTTTTTGCTATACAAATGCATTTTAAGTTGCTGATTTCATATTAAATTAAGTACATATGCAATTTAGATCTTGCACACAACAGGGAATGAACTGACTAAACAAATAAAAGGGCACTGTAGCTAATTTAATGCAGAAATGGAAACATTTAGCTGCTGCAAATCAACTTTTTCATTGTGACATTTTATCTTTCATCTTTTGGGGTTAAAATACAACTGTTTGGAAACATTACTTGAGCTAACTGTGCAATGTCTACTGCATTCTAAGGTTAGTTACTCAGTAAAGATGTCAATTGTTAACTGCAAACAGTAAAGGAGAATGACTGTTTTTATTTTAAGAAACGTTTCACCTTTTGGCTTCATCATATTTGTTAGACAACAAGGAAAATATTAGCTACTGACACTAGCAATAAATAACAAGGCAGTATGAGCTCTGCTTAGCTATGAGGCGTCTCCATGAAGAAACATTTTATAAATGATATACGGCAGACCTCTAGCCTTAAAGGGACATAATGCTAAGTAAAAAAAACATTTATGCTCACCTGATAAATTCATTTCTTTCATGATGGTGAGAGTCCACGAGCCATCACATATGGTATTAAAATCCAGTGTTACAGGAGGAGGTAAAACAACCCACACAACACAACTTTAATCCTTCCCACTTTCCCATTATTCCTTAGTCATACATAAGGCCAAGACAAAGGAGAAGATAAGAAAGAAGGAATGGAAACGCAGGGTAAATGTAGCAGTAACTTTCTATCCCTTGCAAGGGGGATAAATGGACACGAAAGAAGAAATTCTGAATTCTTTAGTGCTTGAAGATAAAATTTCAAGACCCATACTAGATCCGAGTTAGGAAGTGATCTCTCTTTAGCATATTTTTGTTTATTGTTTTGTTTTTGCCACTGGACAGAGCGATGGAACTAACATTTTCTAAATTATGTTTTCAGAAGAAACAACTTTAGGAAGGAAAGAATAGTTAGTTCTTTAAACTGATTTATACTGATAAAAAAATCAGGTAAGGAGAATCACAAGATCACTCTTGCTCTTCTGGTGATGTAATGGCTAAGAGAAAGAGAACCTTTTAAGACAACAGTTAAATGTCCAGACTATGCATAGGTTTAAAATGCATGAGCCTGAAGAAACCCTCAAACCCAAGTTGAGGTTCCACAGAGGGGAAGCAGTCCTTATTACTGGTCTTATCCTGCCCAAAAGACAGAATATCGAGTGTGCGTTCACGTATTCCCCCATAGGAGTCAACAGAGAAGAAAAAGTGGAAAAAACACCCTACTCTCACGCAAACCCAATCGCTAATTCTCATGTGCGCTAACCAGACATGAAAATATGAATATTTCACATTTTAATGTTCTTCACATAACAGAATATGTTCTATTTATTCATAAATAAATATTCCTATATATATATCTGATGTTTTTTGGTGCATTTATCATTGCACAAGCAGTTCATCAGAACTGCTTGTGCAATACCGCCCCCTGCCGATAGCAGGGAATGTCAATCAACCCGATCGTATTCGATCAGGTTGATTTCTGTCCGCCGCGTCAGAGCAGACGGCATGTTATGGAGCAGCAGTCTTTAGACTCGGCTCGCTGGAAACAAGGGGCATCAAGCTCCATTCGGAGCTTGATAATTTGGCCCCCTCGTATCTTTGAGCGCTTATAATTTTTGTTGGGGAAAAAACATTTTTTTAGGTATTTTGCGATACTTTTTATTTTCATAAAACAGTTAACCATGAGGATAATCATTCTAGCGTAATTTGGGATTGCGCTAAGCGATGCACTCACCAGCAACAGTTGTAGTCTGATTCTTTAATAAAGAAGCACTTTAGATACATTTTAAAATGGTTTGGATACATTTCTGGCTAAAAGCAGAATTATGGAATATGATTGCTTGTGTTAAATGGGTCACCTTTTAATGGGATTAATTTAAGATCAACTGGAGTTTTTTTGTAAGTCTATTAGATTTGTATAGGTTGAACTCAATGGACTTCAGTCTTTTTTTTAACCTCATCTACTATGTTACCTCCTGGTTTAAAGACCATTCACCAGGGTGAAGGTACTGATGACTGAGGAAGTCCACTTCCTAATTGTCCACACCTCTAATGTGAATAGATGAAATCATGCAATGATGATGGTCTGCTCAATTCAGAATGATTGCGGGCTACCTCTTTCAATGCTAAGGCAAATTGAATACCACCTTGGTGATTGATGTAAGCCACTACTGTGACATTTTTTAACTGAAACCTCAGAAAAGACTCCAGACTTAACAGGGGCTAACTCTTGATAGCCCTGAAGATTGAATGAAGTTCTAAGACGTTGATTGCGCCCCAAGGAGACAAAACTCACTGCACTTTCTGAGAATCCAAGACTGCCTCCCAACCCAACATGCTGGTGTCAACAATAATATCTACCCAATTCAGATGGAGGAAAGCGGCTCACTAAATAAAGATTAGTGAGTCTGCCACCAAGAAAGAAAATATCTTGTCTTGAAGTCTAAGGAAAGATTATTTAAATCACCATTCCACTGTTGCAAAATTTGAAGCTGCAAAGAACATAAGTGGTGTCACGGATACCAGACAGCTAAGGCTACCCCCCACCCCCCTACAACCTCACCCCTGTGGTTTCTCAGTGGTTTTGGGCTCCTCAGAGCCACCACAATCTCTGGAAGCTTTTGGTTGCATGGTTTTGTGTTCCAAACTTGTTTAGAAAATAGCTGGTGTATGACCAGGAAAACCCTCCTAGTCTGGCCGGGCTCCTGGAACTCCCGGTCGGCCGCCTCACAACGGACACCCGCCTAACCCCTCTCAGGCTTCCGAGCCTCCTGGAACTCCCGGTCAGCCACAGGACAGCAGGACACGCGCTAACTTTACCCCTGGTCGCTCCAGCAACCATGTGCCCCAGAGCTCCGCTCTTTTGGGGATTAGTAGCCCCTAGGGAGGACAAGAGGTGGGGGAATTACCGGAGGGGAGCTCCTTTGGGAACTGGGGGTTTGGGACACCCCTAACCCCATAACTTCAATGGACTGTAACTCCGGTCCCCAGTAACGAATCATGCTGATTTTTGGACTGTGAAATCTGGGGACTGAGAGCTTTAAAATGTGTTTTCAAACACAGGAAAGTGTTTTCAATAAAATCACTTTCCTGGGCTAAATAGAAATCACTTTCCTGGGCTACATAGCAGCCTGTTCCAGGCAGAGAAAGGATCATCAGGCAGAGCTACCCAGTCCGGGGTAGCTGGAGTCTGCCACAGGTTGGGAACTTGAGTACTGGTGCTGTCGGGCATCAGGGGTTGCTACAGGCTGTGGTCACTTGCCAGCTACATAGCTGCAGTCGGCAGGGAGGAAGCAGGACCCGTTTGGCGGAGCTACCCAGTCGGGGTAGCCGGAGTATCCGTCACATTGGCTGGCAGCGGTGGGATCTGCTTCTTCCACATGATTCCTGCTGACAGAGAAGGGCCACAGTAGCTGGTAACTATGGAAGCCGAGTACCTAAGGAGAGTAAAGGAGGCACTGACCCAGCTGGACGATCCTGGTTCTGAACTGGACCAGCTGAGCTGCAGGAGCATTGTCCGCCGGCAACTATGAAGGGAGAGGCTTCAACAAGAAAAGGATTGTGATGGAAAGGTCCTCCCCACAGATGATGGGGAGGACAATACAATAAAAATTCAACTTTTGTGACCCAGTCAGAGCATTTAATTTAAAAAAAGAACTTTCCAAAATACTTCTGTTATGATTTTTACTTTATTCTCTTGGTAGCCTTTGGTGAATACTCATCCTATGTAGGCTCTGGAGTAGCAATGCACTACTGTAAGCAAATGACAAGAGGCATTAATGCATCAAAAGAATACTTCTCCAGTCACATTCTTTCTTAAAAAGGACAATTATTTATGCATCTGGGTTCTCAGGCTTGTAGCAAACAAGGTTTCGGACCTACACTAGATCCTTAGTCATGTCTAATAGACATGCCTGATGACCTAGTATGTTGTTTGTTACAAGCCTGAGGACCCTGATGCATAAATAATGGTCCTTTTTAATAAGGAAGGTGGCTGGAAAACTATTCTTTTGATGCCGTTAGGTTTAGTGGCCGATCCAACTCTGTGCCCCGTATACACTCCTGCAAGGCATATATGTGCAAAAAAAAAAATCACCAGCTAGCTCACAGTAGTGTATTGCTGCTCTTGAGTCTACCTAGGATTACTCTTCAAAAAAGGAGTGCAAGAGAACAAAGCAAAATGATAACAGGTATCTCCATTAAAGTCTATAGAGATTATTTATGTTACCTCCAAGTCACACAGTTTACAGCAGCAATGGAAACGTGGCCTATGTGTTGTTTATCAGCATTTAAACAACTCTAATTATCAGGCTCCTGACTATAAAAGTGTTGACCATTTATACAGATGATGCTTTTCAGTAACTTTAATTATTTCAATAGCCTTCATTGCAGAGAAGCAGTGAATTAAAGAAAATATCTAAACGAGACAAATGGAAACAGAGATGAAAGGAAAAAATTGCATTTAGATATTCAATTTGTCTCATGACACTGTTGAAGTATTAAAGGACTACAGACATGGTATTAAGTGGATTAATGTGAGCAGGATACTTATAGTTATGTCCCCAACGCTAAAATCCCCTGCAGAAGTAATTTTGTTTTAACACCATTTAATGAGTGCGAGACACAGCTGGAAAAAAATGTCAAATGTGTTTAAAATATTTTTTAAATGAAAGCCTTGAAGACAATTTCTAAGCTGTATTATCAAATTAAATTCTACTATATTATTGCTTTGATGGCTTTTGGAAACATATTAGTAGATCTTGCTTTCATTTTTATGCACTGGAGCCTAGAGATACGTATTTTGTATTCTGTAGAGGATTCATAACTGTCCCACGTTTTGTTGGCTTATCCTGGGTAGGAAGTTCTGCCCCGCTGCCCATCCTAATGCTTTGCCACAAAATAAATAATGAGAATCTAAACCTGCCCACAGACTAGCAAGGCTTATGCCTTGAGATCATCCTTATGAAGCCATTGAACAAATCTATTATGCCATTAGACTACCCACCAACACATCTAGGCCATGTCAACTGTCCAGTTACAGATTGCGCTTCCCTCTGCCACCACAGCCTTTCAGCCCTAGAAGTAGCTTTCTATATATTTCCAAATCTATACCAAATCTATACCATGCTTAGTTCACATCACATCAGTGCCTCAAATCCATCTCTAACACCTTAGTCAAAATGTACAAAGGCAATCCTAAATATAGCTGTCAATAAACCCCTAGTTTGTAGGCATTGGCTACGAAACCTCAGACAGTCCATACCTGCTCTGATGACCTATCCTCCCTTGCCTTAACATTAAATTACAATGCTGAAGGTTACATTACTAACAGGGATCATCTGAGGGTTTAAGTTTGTGCTCGCTTTCTGATTGCGCACATAAATATCTGAAACTGCTTCATTTACAAACCCTCAGTAAAAGCCTGATGACTAAATACACCTTATGTATATAACTGTTAACCGGAGCAGTGTTAATAGTAATATTGGAATGTACTAGTGTATCCGAGCGTTCCTGTGCTATTAGTGTCCTGTGCTCTGGGTAGGTAACATTGTATAAGCATCAGAAACTTTCTTTGCAAATTATATCTGTGCGCTTTGATTGTTTTTTTATTACGTGTCAATCTCCAAAGAACTTGGATTCTGGTTGAAGCGCGCAGATTGAAATAAATAGCTATTTTTCATAAAATGATATAAAACAATTTGATTGGTCACAGGGCTGGTTTAGACAATTTGGAAGCACAACCCTTTTATCTGGGTGTTCCAGAGTCATCAAACTGCAACACTATGAAGCTGATTATAAAGTTAAAACTACTATATATTTCACAAAAAATACCTTTACTTGATACTGCGCTATTGCTGCTAATGAGCTCTTTTACATTGAGTGAACTGGTCCTTTAATTATGTTCTTGGGCTGCACAAATCTGCCGCTCAAACAGCCTGTCCCTAGAGATAGAATAGAACTGCAATACTTGTCTACCACCTGTTGAATAAACACTATTGGCATTGGCTACCGGTCCAGAATCGTTGTCTTTTTCTCAGTGCCTTTCATGTCTAATGCCAGACAAAAATTTAAGATATTTGCAACATATGCCCTCATATCCCCTAGTTTTTTGCTAATGGGAATATATTGCAAAAAGGCTTCTATTTAAAATTAAAATGCCCCCATACACCATTTTAAGCTTTCTATCCCTTTAATGTGTTAAAAAAAAAAACTTTTCATAAAAAAAAGTTAAGAAATAGCTTTAAAATGATCACATTTTGCATCTGTGCACAACACACACATTTGTATACATGCTTAATGGCTAATTTGGGGCATCACCCACACTTTTATTGCTATGCAGGGATAAGCTTTTAGAAGCCCCATACGTCGGCTGTCTATTTCTGCATCCCTTAGACAGACTGGAGCTGCTACAGCCCTAGAAGCATGTGTTAATCTGGGGGTGTTTTTGTAACAATGTATAGTTTTGCTTATTTTTAAATAACATTGTGCTGATTTTCAGACTCCTAACCAAGCCCCAAAGTTTTAAATTTAGGATGTATACAGACTCCTGGTTATGTAATGGGTCTTTTCATATGCAGGGGAGGTGGGGAGTGTCTACCCTTCCTGCTTTCCCAGCCCCTTTCAGTGGGTGTCCCAGCCTAACCTCATCAACAGTTCTAAACAGGGAGCTGCTAAGTACATTTTTTAAAAGCTTTTATACTGGATATTTATATCAGTATTTGTGCATATTCTTCTTTATAGTAGTGTCTATTACATGCAGTTATATGAAAATTGGTGTATACTGTCCCTTTAATGGATTACGAAAGGAGGGTGAACCACATGGTCAGAGAAAAGCCTTACAATATTAAAGCCATAAGGATCTCATTAAAACAAAATCCTGTATGTAAGTTAAAACAAAACTGAAATCTGTATAGGTGCATTTACATTTTAAATAGAAGTAGTTGTGCAATATACTTCCATTAGCAAAAATGCTTCTAGTAAAAGTTATTACTGTTTGTCTACAGCATACGCACATATGCAGTAAGGGCCTGTGCACCAGTTTTAAAATCATAGATCTGGCGGTGGTGTGCATTTTGCCTGTGAAGACTAAATTTGTGTCACACAAGCCAGTGTTTAAATACTGTTGCATAGGCCCTCCTAGCTTGTGTGTGCGCTTTGATTGTGTGTGCGCTTTGTGTGTATGTTGCTGAAAAACAGTAATAACTAGACGCATATTTGCTAATGGAATTATATTGCAAAAATACTTCTATTTAAAATTGAAATGAACCCGTGCAGATTCCTATTTTGATCTTTCTATCCCTTTAACCATTTAAATGCAAGATAGGGCTGCAACACAAAGGCTTCACCACAACACTTGCTCTAACCTCAATCCATAACAATTTCTTTATCTTTAACCCCAATCCCAAACCCTATCCCTAGCCTTAATCCCAATCCTTAATCCAATGTCTAGCCCTATTTGCAATCCTTAACCCTATCCATAGCCATAAACCCAATATCTAACACTATCTCTAGCTTTAACCCCAATATCTAACCCTATCCGTAGCCACAAACCCAATTTCTAACCATATCTCTAGCCTTAACCCCAATATCTAACCCTATACATAGCCACAAACCCAATTTCTAACCATATCTCTAGCTTTAACCCCAATATCTAACCCTATCCATAGTCTTAACCCCAATGTTTAATTATATCCTTAGCCTTAACTCCAATCCTTAATCCTATCCCTAACCTTAATCAAAATCCCTAATTCAATGTCTAGCCATATTTGTAATCTCTAACCCTATCCATAGCTATAAACTAAATCTCTAACCTTATCTCTATCTCTAGCCTTAAAGTGAAGGTCAACTTCACTCAACTGCCCCACGGCATCGGATAAACTTTGCAAAATCAGGGTGGGTTTAATTCATCAAATTTTTTCGATTTCATTATTTTTTTAAATCTTTACCTTTTGAGCACTCTGACGATAAGCGCATCTCAAGCGCCCGGCAATTTTGTCAAATTGATTGACAGATGAAGATTCTTAAAAGAACGAATCCTTGGGGAAACAATGATTTGTTCTCTTAAGAATCTTCATTTGTCAATCAATTTGACAAAATGCCGGGCGGGAGAGATGCGCTTTTCGTCTGAGCGCTCAAAAGGTTAAGATTTAAAAAAATAATGAAATCTAAAAAATTTGATGAATTAAACCCACCCTCATTTTGCAAAGTTTATCCGATTCCGTGGGGCAGTTGAGTGAAGTTGACCTTCACTTTAAACCCAATATCTAATCCTATATTTAGCCTTAACCCCAGTCCCTAATCCTATCTTTAGCATTAACCTTAATTCATAATCCTATTCCTAACCTTGACCCCAATCCCTAATCCAATCCTTAGCCTTAACCTCACTCCCTAATCCTATTTTTAGCTTTAACCTCAATCCCTAATCCTATCCCAAGCCTTAATCCCAATCCCTAATCCTATTCATAACCTTAACCCCAATCCAATCCCTAGCCATCGACCAAATGCCTTACCATATGCTTAGTCTTAACCCAAATCCCTAATCCTATCTTTAGCCTTAACCCTAATCACAAAACCTATGCCTAGCCTTAATCCAAACCTTATTCCTAGCCTTAAATCTAATCCCCTCCCTAGAATGAATGCAAAACCCTAACCTTATCCATACCTTTAATCCAAACCCTTAAATGTATCTTTAGCATTAATCCTAAATCAAAATCCAATCTTTAACCATAATTACAATCACTAAACATATCTCTAGCCTCTATCCACAATTGCTAACCCCAACTCTAAACCTAACAGTAATCCTCTCTCTAAACCAAGCCCTCGCCCTAACCCCGTCCCTAACTATATAGGCCTAAATCCAATGCCTAACCCAAGCCTTTACCCCTAAACCTAAATATAACCCTAATCTTTAATCCGGACCCCAATTCCTAAAACACCACCACAATCTTGTCCCTATATTTAAACCTATACCAAATGCTTAACCCTTTCCATATCCTTTCACCAAATGCCTAACCCCAATCTTAAAACATAAACGGAACACCTATTGCTAACTCTATTCCCAATTCTTAAACCTAACCCCAAACCCTAATCCCAATTTATAATCCTGATATTAACCTAAACCTATTCTTAGCCTTCACTACAGTCCCTAACCTCAAACCCTAACACCAATCCATTACTTTAAAATGGGTTAAGGTCATACCTGCATTAATTATTGCAGTGAAATGTCAAGGGGAGACAGATTTAGGCAAAACACTGCCCATGGCATTTTACCAGTGACCAGCATTAATATTGTAATGAGATAACAATAAGAGGTAAGATAACATAACATGCCATTTTATTATGGGTCTCATTGGTTAAAATGGAATACCTGTATTCCTTAATCATAAATCCATAAATATCAAATGCCAGATATCATGTTCAATATCAATATATTATTATTGTAATTACAATATAACATTTTTATTTTTATTATAAAACTTTTATGGGGGATGATCAGTTTTCTGAAGTCGTATTACATTAAATTTCACATACACCAGAGAGCAAATAACTTAAAGGGACATAAAATATCTTGTAATTACAGTCCATAATCTTTCAATAAATTAAAGGGATACTCTACTTGAAAATGTTTATTGTTTAAAATGATAGATAATCCCTTTATTACCCATTCCCCTGTTAGATTATACACTTTTTACCTTTGTGATTACCTTGTATCTAAGCCTCTGCAAACTGCCCCTTTATCTGACTTCTTTTGACAGACTTGCATTTTATCCAATGAGTCCTGACTCATAAATCACTCCACGGGAGCAAGCACAATGTTACATATATATATATATATATATATATATATATATATATAAAAATAACACAATAACTAGCGCTGTCTAGGTGTGAAAAACTGTTAAAATGCGCTGAGATAAGAGGAGACCTTTAAGGCCTCAGAAATTAACATATGAGCCTACCTAGATTTAGCTTTTCAACAAAGAATACCAAGAGAACAAAGTGAATTTGATGATAAAAATAATTTGGAAAGTTGTTTAAAATTGCATACCCTATCTGATTAATGATAATTTATTTTTTACTAGACTGTCCCTTTAACACACACAGAGGGGCAGATTACAAGTGGAGCACTAACAGTTATGCGCGAGCAATAAGGAGTTTATCATGGGTGTTTGAGCGCGTCAGGTTTTTCGATCCAATTACAAGTTAAAAGTAAATGCGATCACTTGAGTGCAATTGAAGGGGTTAGCATGTCTTCGGAGCTCTGGTTAACTGTTTCGCAAAAAAAAATATCTCGCAAAACACATCAAAAATACATTACACAGTTACACGCATAATAACACCATCTAATAAGCATTATTCAAAAACAATATTGCACAAAAAAGTTATAAGGGCTCAAAATATATGAGGTTGTAGGTGTTGAGATACATACATATACATGTCTGATGTCTAAAGATGGATATGTGTATGTGTGTATATATATATATATATATATATATATATACACACACACACACACACAAATATATATATATATATTTATTTATTTATTTATATATACAGTGGGGCAAAAAAGTATTTAGTCAGCCACAAATTGTGCAATTTCTCCCACTTAAGAAGATGAGAGAGGCCTGTAATTTTCATCATAGGTATACCTCAACTATGAGAGACAAAGGGGCATATGTATCAAGCTCCGTTGTGAAGCAGTGGTCACAAAGACCGCTGCTCCATAACCTGTCTGCCTGCTCTGAGCAGGCGGACAGACATCGCCACAATAAAACCCGAGCGAGTACGATCGGGTTGATTGACACCCCCCTGCTGGCGGCCTATTGGCCGCAAGTCTGCAGGGGGCGGCGTTGCACCAGCAGCTCTTGTGAGCTGTTGGTGCAATGCTGAATACGGCGAGCGTATTGCTCGCCGTATTCAGCGAAATCTGGCGGACCTGATCCGCACTGTTGGATCAGGTCCGCCAGAATTTGATAATTAGAGGCCAAAATGTGGAAACAAATCCAGACAATCACATTGTCTGATTTGGAAATAATTTATTTGCATATTATGGTGGAAAATAAGTATTTGGTCACCTACAAACAAGCAAGATTTCTGGCTCTGAAAGACCTGTATCTTCTTCTTTAAGAGGCTCCTCTGTCCTCCACTCATTACCTGTATTAATGGCACCTGTTTGAACTTGTTATCAGAATAAAAGACACCTGTCCACAACCTCAAACAGTCACACTCCAAACTCCACTATGGTGAAGACCAAAGAGCTGTCGAAGGACCTGCACCAGCCTGGGAAGACTGAATCTGCAATAGGCAAGCAGCTTGGTGTGAATAAATCAACTGTGGGAGCAATAATTAGAAAATGGAAGACATACAAGACCACTGATAATCAACCTCGATCTGGGGCTCCACGCAAGATCTCACCCCGTGAGGTCAAAATGATCACAAAAACGGTGAGAAAACATCCCAAAACCACACGGGGGGACCTAGTGAATGACCTGCAGAGAGCTGGGACCAACGTAACAAAGGCTACCATCAGTAACACACTACGCCGCCAGGGACTCAGATCCTGCAGTGCCAGATGTGTCCCCCTGCTTAAGCCAGTACATGTCCGGGCCCATCTGAAGTATGCTAGAGAGCATTTGGATGATCCTGAAGCGGATTGGAAGAATGTCATATTGTCAGATGAAAACAAAGTAGAACTGTTTGGTAGAAACACAACTTGTTGTGTTTGGAGGAGAGAGAATGCTGAGTTGCAACCAAAGAACACCATACCTACTGTGAAGCATGGGGGTGGCAACATCATGCTTTGGGTCTGTTTCTCTGCAAAGGGAACAGGATGACTGATCCGTGTACATGAAAGAATGAATGGGGCCATGTATCGTGAGATTTTGAGTGCAAACCTTCCATCAGCAAGGGCATTGAAGATGAAACGTGGCTGGGTCTTTCAGCATGACAATGATCCCAAACACACCACCCAGGCAACGAAGGAGTGGCTTCGTAAGAAGCATTTCAAGGTCCTGGAGTGGCCTAGCCAGTCTCCAGATCTCAACCCCATAGAAAACCTTTGGAGGGAGTTGAAAGTCCATGTTGCCCAGCGACAGCCCCAAAACATCACTGCTCTAGAGGAGATCTGCTTGCAGGAATGGGCTAACATACCAGCAACAGTGTGTGATAACCTTGTGAAGACTTACAGAAAACGTTTGACCTCTGTCATTGCCAACAAAGGATATATAACAAAGTATTGAGATGAACTTTTGATATTCACCAAATACTTATTTTCCACCATAATTTGCAAATAAATTCTTTACAAATCAGACAATGTGATTGTCTGGATTTGTTTCCACATTTTGTCTCTCATAGTTGAGGTATACCTATGTTGAAAATTACAGGCCTCTCTAATCTTCTTAAGTGGGAGAACTTGCACAATTGGTGGCTGACTAAATACTTTTTTGCCCCACTGTATATATATATATATATATATATATATATATATAGAAACACACACACACACTCACTGGCCACTTTATTAGGTACACCTGTTCAATTGCTTGGTAACACAAATTGCTAATCATCCAATCACATGGCAGCAACTCATTGCATTTAGGCATCTAGACGTGGTGAAGATGAGTTGCTGAAGTTCAAACCGAGCATCAGAATAGGGAAATAAGGGAATTTAAGTGAATTTGAATGTGGCATGGTCGTTGGTACTAGACGGGCTGGTCTAAGTATTTAAAAAACTGCTGATCTACTGGGATTTTCACGCATAACCATTTCTAGGGTTTACAGAGAATGGTCCGAAAAAGAGAAAATATTCAGTGAGCGGCAGTTGTGTGGACGACAATGCCTTGTTAATGTCAGAGGAGAATGGGCAGACTGGTTTGAGATGAAAGCAAGGCAACAGTAACTCAAATAACCACTCGTTACAACCAAGGTATGCAGAATACCATCTCTGAATGCACAACACGTCAAACCTTGAAGTAGATGCGCTACAGCAGCAGAAGACCATACCAGGTACCACTCATGTCAGCTAAGAACAGGAAGCTGAAGCTACAATTCACACATGTTCAACAAAATTGGACAATAAAAGATTGGAAAAACATTGCCTGGTCTGATGAGTCTCGATTTAAGCTGCGACATTCAGATGGTAGGGTCAGAATTTGGCGTAAACAACATTAACGCATGGATACATCCTGCCTTGTATCAATGGTTCAGGCTGCTGGTGGTGGTGTAATGGTGTGGGGGATATTTTCTTGGCACACTTTGGGCCCCTTAGTATAAATTGAGCATCGTTTAAATGCCACTGCCTACCTGAGTATTGTTGCTGACCATGTCCATCCCTTTATGACGACAGTGTACCCATCTTCTGATGACTACTTCCAACAGGATAATGCACCATGTCACAAAGCTCAAATCATCTCAAACTGGTTCTTGAACATGACAATGAGTTCACTGTACTCCAATAGCCTCCACAATAACCAGATCTCAATACAATAGAGTACCTTTGGGATGTGGTGGAACGAGATATTTGCATCATGGATGTACAGCCGACAAAATCTGCAGCAACTGTGTGATGCTATCATGTCAATGTGGACCAAGATCTCTGAGGAATGTTTCCAACACCTTGCTGAATCTATGCCACAAAGAATTAAGGCAGTTCTGAAGGCAAAAGGGGGTCCAACCCGGTACTAGCAAGGTGTACCTAATAAAGTGGCCGGTGAGTATTTATGAGTGTGTGTGTATATATAAGATGAAAACATGTAAAATCATAAAGTGTTATACTGTGTATTTACTGTAAATATTTCACATTCTATTTTTAAATAGATATTCCTATATATCTGTATATATCTATACCTATATATAATAATGTGTGTGTGTGTATATATATATATATATATATATATATATATATATATATATATAATCCAAAAAGATCAGCACGCACTATCAATAACCATCACCTCGGTGCACTACCAAATAACATCAGGTATGAAGCATCTGAAAATCTGGATCGGGTGTAAATCCTAGTGGATTCTCAAACAAACGTAGGAACTCTTTATTGCATAACAATATGCTGTTAAGTCCATAACGTTTCGGCCCCAAATAGAGGCCTTGTTCACATGGAAGCAAGGCCTCTATTTGGGGCCGAAATGTTATGGATTAACAGCAAATTGTTATGCAATAAGGTTGTTTGCTCTTTGTTTTAGAATCCACTAGGATTTACACCCGATCCAGATTTTCAGATGCTTCATACCTATATATATATATATATATATATATATATATATATATATTATATATATGTGTATATATATATATATATATGTATATATATATCGTACCAAAAAACATCAGATATATGCAGAAATATGTATTTATTAATCTCTCTCTCTCTCCCATTACCATCTCAAAGTTTTTATTGACCCTTTAATAAAAGGTATTTTTAAATTTAACTAATGTACTAAATATCTACAATAGAAACAAACACCCACAGAATAAAAAAAGTCTTGAGATATCAATATATAAATACAAATGTTAAAATATGACTTATTCTTTTATTGGATAAAAAGAAACCCTCAATTAGTGCTACAAAATGAAACTCTGTAATATTATTGAATAAACCAGAAAATGAAAAGTGGTGAAACACAATATTTCTCAAAGCAGCATTCAGTAATGTAAAACCATAATTTTGAATGTTTATACAAAAAAATTGTAATTTTGCTGCTAATAGCCTAAACAGAGAATGCTGCCAAAGGAAAAAAATTCAGAACGCCATTCAGCAAAGTATTTAGGAAGTTCCCCGGAGAGATCTGATCTGTGGTTATTCAGAGGTCACACACAGAACACAATATAATTTGCTTATTTGTTTTACATAGAAATCAGCAGTTTCCGTTTGCCCATCCCCAGAAATTGCCAAGTATATTTCTCTTGCTGCTGTTTAGAAAACAAAAATATTGCTTCTGCATCTGAAAGGGAGGTAGGTTATTACTGACTGAATGAATAAACATGCATCCTTGAGTATATAGCATGGATAGTTTTGCCAGTTAAAATGCTGTGCTACGTTCTTTATATGTTTTCAATTATTATTATCAGTTATTTGTAGAGCGGCAACAAATTCCGCAGCACGAAAGACATGGGTCTAATATGCAAGGTGACAGTTATGAGAGACAAAGGGATAGAGGGCCCTGCCAAGAGTTTCACTGTTGTAAATCATCTCTCATGAAAGTGATCTACAAAGCAGCTACACTTGTAGGCTTACATGCCAAGGGGGTTCAACTAAAGGAGGAGAGGAACTAAGATAGGAAAATGTTAGTGTATATAATATGCATCCCTAAACAGTAGAGTCTTTAAGGAGCACTTGAAAGTTTAAAAACTAGGGGAAAGTCGTGTGGAGCGAGGCAGAGAGTTCCACAAAATAGAGGCCAGTCTGGAGAAGTCTTGTAGACTGGAATGTTATGTTTTTATTTGTTACTCTCAGGCCTCAACACTGTACATGAAGCGAATCAACAGCCTAGCCCACATTTAGATCAAATGTATGACTATTAAACACACAAATAATAATACATTTCCTAAGAATGGCCAGTGGTGCAGGGTACACTCTCTTCCATCTAGAATCTACCTCGTTTGCACACCCACCAGAAAACCCCAAAGTCCACATTTTTAGTTCTGCTTTATCCTGGGACCACAAAAAAACCCCACAAAAAACCTATGGCACGCATTCCTTAGTTCTTTTTTATGGGGGGTGGATAGAGCTGCAAAAACCTAGTAAAAATTATTTTCAATTGCTATAAAACTCTATTACTTGAGTAGAAGTTTTGCACTCCGTTGGCTTCCTGCCCAAGTGTTAACCAACAATGGATTTTAATGTGGAAATCTCATAGAAATATATTATCTGAGAGAATAAACACACTTAGGATATCCAGCATGAATATTGCAGTGTGCATTATGCTACTGTGCACACAATAAATAATAATCATGGGCTTGTAATACAAGAGCAGAAATGCAAGAGGACTGCTCTCAATCGGCTAGATTATGAGTTTTGCATTATGACTCATAACGCTGCTTTTTCACTACGGCTGGTATTACGAGTCTTGCAGGTATAGCTGTACCGCACACCTTTTTGGCTGTAACGCAACGTAACTACCGCACCTTTCAAAAAGTCCTTTTTTAATGGGACTTCCATAGCGCCAGTATTACGAGTTTTGCCTGGGAGGCCAAAAAGTGAGCGGTACACCCTATACGGTCAAGATTCATACTGCCATCTAAAGTCAGTAGTTATGGGTTTTACGTTACAAATCTGTAGCATAAAACTCATAGCTAAAGTGTTAAAAAGTACACTAACACCCATAAACTACCTATTAATCCCTAAACCGAGGCCCTTCCGCATTGCAAACACTATACTAAAATGATTAACCCCTAATCTGCCGCTCCAGACATCGCGCCACTATAATAAACATATTAACCCCTAAACTGCCGCACTCCTGCATCACAAACACTAGTTAAATATTATTAACCCCTAATCTGCCGCCCCCAACGTCACCGCCGCCACTATACTAAAGTTATTAACCCCTAAACCTAACCCTAAGTCTAACCCTAACACCCCTAACTTTAATATAATTAAAATAAATCTAAATAAAAATTACTATCATTAACTAAATCAGAGCTTTCCAAACTTTTCATGTTGGTGACACACTATTTAGACCTACATCATTAGGCGACACAGTAATTCAGTTGTACTAGCAAACAAAAGGTTAAACTAACTTGTTTTTACAGATACGGACAAATACATAAATTATATAATACTGAAATGTATTTACAAGTAAACAGTATGTATGTGCAAGAATTAAAAAAAAAAAGTTTAATAACACCAATAGCTACTTACTATTTTAATGGGTTGTATGAGGTTGATCGGATGAACACAGTTTCTGAATATTTGGTGGAATATTAGATAAAGACACTCGCATTTCATCATCAAGCATTTTTAAGCTTCTACTTCCTATCCATATATCAAGAGCAACATTTTGACTTCTGACTTCAGCTCAGCGTTTAAGCTGCCGCCCTCAGAGCTCCTCGAGTCTGACTGACTACTGCCTGCGCTGCAAACACACTGCTATCCCACTCACTGACTATACATGTAGTCACAAGCCGATTGAGGAGACTACACGTGCAGTGAGGAGCCAAGGTGCCGCCAATGGGAATAGTTTCAGTTCCCGCTGTGCTGCGCCAATAGGTTAGGATGATCTGTAACCCACTAGGTATCAATCACGTGATATGCATAGCGTGCAGGCGGAAAGTCGGAAACCAAAAAAATTTTTACAAAAGTTTTAAATTCAAAAAAATTGGTGCTGAAGCAGGGACACATCTACACACTGCCGCCAACACACTAATGTGTCACGACACACAGTTTGGAAAGCACTGAACTAAATAATTCCTATTTAAAACTAAATACTTACCTGTAAAATAAACCCTAAGCTAGCTACAATATAACTAATGGTTACATTGTAGCTATCTTAGGTTTTATTTTTATTTCACAGCTAAGTTTGTATTTATTTTAACTAGGTAGTCTAGTTAGTAAATAGTTATTAACTACCTAGTTAAAATAAATACAAATTTACCTGTAAAATAAAACCTAACCTGTCTTACACTAACACCTAACATTACACTACAATTAACTAAATTACATTAATTAAATACAATTAACTAAATTACAAAAAAATAAACACTAAATTACACAAAATAAAAAAGAAATTATCAAATATTTAAACTAATTACACCTAATCTAATAGCCCTATCAAAATAAAAAATCCCCCCCAAAATAAAAAAACCCTAGCCTAAGCTAAACTGCCAATAGCCCTTAAAAGGGCCTTTTGTGGGGCATTGCCCCAAAGAAATTAGCTCTTTTACCTGTAAAAAAAAATACAAACACCCCCAACAGTAAAACCCACCACCCACACAACCAAACCCCCCAAATAAAATCCTATCTAAAAAAAACTTAAGCTCCCCATTGCCCTGAAAAGGACATTTGAATGGGTATCGCCCTTAAAAGGGCATTTAGCTCTTTTTCGCTGCCCAAAACTACTAAACTACTAACTACTTAACGGGACACTAAAGTAAAAATACACCTGCACATGATGTAGAAAGAGCACGTCTGAAGACACTATCCAATTGACTCCCATGATAACATTTTTCACAGTCTTATATACACACTTTCTGAGTCACCTGTTCCTACTGGGCATGTGCACAAGTTCACAGGGTATACGTATACAAGTCTCTGATTGGCTGATGTCTGTCACCTGTTACAGGGGGCCGGAAAATGGGAGAGAGGAAATACATTTGCCAGAAAAAAAATCTACTGCATATTTGAAATTTAGAGTAAGTGCCATTGCATTGTCTTTTTATTATGCACTTATTTATTATGCAATTCCACTGTATTTAGTGGTCCTTTAATACACATGCACTCTCCTGAACATATCTAAGTATGCTCTTCACACACACAAAAAAACAACAACAGAACTAATTAAATCTGGTAATAAAAACACATTGGAATTATTTATTTATTTATTTTAAATTTGCAAGCGGTTTTATTTTGACTTTTACATCCCTTTAACATTATCAAAATGATAGGGCCTGCTTTAGTTAAAGGATTACTTTCTGTTATAATTTTTAAGCTAAACAACTAACATATTAAAGTTAATAAACATTAATTAAAACCTACTGACCTATATTTTCTCCAAAACGAAGTTTCATAATGTTCTAAAAGTTATATATTTTATTCGCCGATGATGTCACGTTATCCTGCCCACTATTTTCAGCACTGCATGTTCAAAATACTTAAACCAATAACTTTGTGTTTTAAAGCGCCATTTTGAAACCTAGGTATTGTAAACGGATTGGTACAGAGCAAAGGATACCCACGGAGTGGGTTTGGAAAACAATTAAATTTGCAGACAAGATTTCTGATATACGGTAGAGATATGTTAATGAAATGCTATTGATAAAAAGCGTATTTGGGGTAATTAGTTAGTAACAGGCATAGAAAATATTTACTTACAGTGGCCCTTTAAACTCGCTAGAAATGTAGAAAAAGTAGTCACTTGCAGGGCACTGAGAGTATATAAAATATGACCAGACGGTTACAAATATAAATTGTAATTTGTATTAATAATTAAGTACTTTTCTAAAAAATATCAATGAAAGCTACTATTGTAACTGGGTCATTTAAGGGATATTATATAAGATATCTCTCAGAGAGGAAACCAGGGTGCAGCTGAGTTCACAGACAACAAATGTACAAACAAAATGTATCTGTATGATCACTGCCTAATTTGCAAGGGAATGTAGCATTAAAGGGATAGATAATCCCTTAATTACCCATTTCCCAGTTTTGCATAACCAACACAGTTATAATAATAGACTTTTTACCTCTGTAATTACCTTGTATCTAAGCTTCTGCAGACTGCCCCCTTATTTCAGTTCTTTTGACAGACTTGCATTTTAGCCAATCAAAGCTGTCTCCATGGTAAATTCACGTGCATGAGCTCAATGTTATCTATATGAAACTCATGAACTAATGCCCTCTAGTGGTGAAAAACTAACATGCATTTAGATTAGAGGCGGCCTTCAAGGTCTAAGAAATTAGCATATGAACCCCTAGGTTTAGCTTTCAACTAAGAATACCAAGAGAACAAAGCAAAATTGGTGATAAAAGTAAATTGGAAAGTTGTTTAAAATTACATGCCCTGTTTGAATCATGAAAGTGTTTTTTGGACTTGGCTGTCCCTTTAAAGGGACATAGAGGCTGTGAAAAACATAGTTTAATGGAAGACAACCGATGGGTGCCACATCAATGGAGAAAACATGGAGTCTGCTTGTAAAATAGCTAATCAGATATGGTATAAGGTATATTTGCCTGCAGCAAACACAATGATGTTGGCGTCTGTGTGTAACTATAACCATATTTTTTTTATAAAGAAACATTGCACTAAATATTTTATTATAAAACGTTTTCTTGCAATAATTGTATCTTGATTGTATTTAAACCGGTTACTGTCCTTATTTATTTAAAATGACTCCAGTTACACTGATTTCACAGCTATCAGTACCAGAGTCATCCAGTACACAGATGAGGCAGGAAGTGTGGCTAAAAATAGAGGATTAAATCTTTTTCCCTTCTGAATGGTCTATTGCAATAGAATATCTCAGTACATGCTTTGCAATCTTCAGTAACATTACACTTGGGCTATTGAGAGCACTTTAAAGGGACATTAAAGGGATAGTTTACTCATTTTTTTCTCCCCTTTAATTTGTTTCCAATGATCCACTTTACCTGCTGGAGTGTATTAAATTGTTTACAAGTAGCTCCTTTACCCTTATATTGGCATTTGAAATAGTTGATTTAGCATGTGGTATCCCCACCTATTCTGAAAGTTTGTGGCCGCAGGTCCAAGCTATAGATAAGCTTTGTAAACACAGCCAGCAAAAAAAATTACACTCCCAGTGGGATATAGCAGAGATAAGGTAATAAAATGTTGATTTTCCATTGTTCTCTCAAAGTATTGGTGATTGTTTTAAGGACAGATATAAGATAAAGACGCAGGTATATGTGCACAATGTGATACAGTAATGAGATCTGATTATATCTACAAGCTCAACCTATTTTATTAGGCTGTGGCTTCAAAACACAAAATCAGAGCTTTAATATACACAAATAAACATTAAAAAGCTAATTTTCATACATTTTTTCTCTGCAGTTGGTAAAAAAAGCAATTGTAAACACATTAAGGGAAAAACTATTTTACAGTATACTGTCCCTTTAAACCCATTGCCATCTTTAACGTCACTGAGGTCTTCAGTACTGCCAATGTTTGTCTATGGATATTTCATGGTCATGTGCTGGATTTTTTTATGCATCTGCTAGCTATGGGTGTATCTGAAACACCTGAACTCAAACATTAGAAAGGGGGTATACATAGGTTTGGCCATATAATTTGGCTCTGATAAATCAATACCATATACAAAGTTCTAAGCATTCATTGCTTAGCTGTAGATCGGTCAACAAAACTGCAGAATACTTAAAGGACATGAAACCCAAACCTTTTTTTTCATGATTGAGTTAGAGCATAACATTTTAACCAACTTTTCAATTTACTTTTATTAACAAATTTGGTTTGTTCTCTTGGTATCCTTTGTTGGATAGCATGCCCAGGTAGGCTCAGGAGCAGCAATGGGCTACTAGGAGGTAGCTTCTGATTGGTAGTTGCACATATTCTGTCATTGATTTACCCGGTGTAATCAGCTATCTCCTAGTATTGCATTTCTGCTCCTGAGCATACTTAGATATGTTTTCAACAAAGGATACCAAGAGAACAAACCAAATGTAATAACATAATTAAATTACAAAGTTGCATGCTCTGTTTGAACCATGAAAGTTTAATTTTGATTTTACTGTCCCTTTAACATTGCAGGAAGCACTCCTACATTCATATAGGAAGAGGAAAGTGCAATATGAATAAGTGAAGAACAAGAAGTGGCACACTTGCATTTCCACCAATCACCACAGTGTCCTGCTTAGGAATGACATGGGAGGAGCCAGCTGCATTGCATTAAAGGGATATGAAACCCCAATTTTTCTTTCATGATAAAGATGGAGCATACAATTTAAAAAATAAAATAAAATGTATTTCTTTTATCAAATTGGCCTTTTTATCTTGGTAGTTGTTGTTAAAAGCAGGTAGGTAGGCTCAGGGGTGTGCATGTGTCTAGAGCATTATATGGCAGCAGTTTTGCAAGAATACTTTTAACAATGTTATACATTTGCTCCACACACGTGCACACCACCTACCTAGCTATGCTCTTAAACAATGAATACTATGGGTGCAAATTTTTAAAAATTGTATACTTCGCCCATGTCACGTAAGAAAATGTTTGGATTTCATCTTCCCTTTAAAGGGACATGCAACCCAAACATTTCTGATTCAGACAGAGCAAACCATTTAAAAAAAAGTTGTTTGCTTCGTTCCTATGATATTCTGTGTTAAAGAGATACCTAGGTAGACATCTGGAGCACTACATGACAGGAAATAGTGCTGCCCTCTAGTGCTCTTGTAAATGGATAACATTCTTGCAAGACTGCTGCCATTTGGTGCCCAGAAATGGACCGGCTCCTAAACTAACGTCCTTGCTTTTCAACAAAGGATAATAAAAGAACAAAGAACAATTGAAAATAGAAGTAAATTAGAAAGTTGTTTAAAATTGCATGCTCTATCTGAATCATGAAAGAAAAATGTTGGGTTTCATATTCCTTTAAGTGTTGTTCGTGCCTTTAACAATTCAGGGATATGCACCTCGCACATCTATGTTTTTCCTTTGAGTAAACAACTTGTGTCAGTAGTTTGTTTAAGATATATTATTCATTACAAAAACATATGAAAAGGATTAGAGCCTTAGCATACTTTACTGATTAACCTTTGTATGAGAATGGCTGACCAAGGTCACCAAACTCTTTGTTTCTACAAAATAGAAACCAATAATTACCATAGGACAAAGGCATAAATACTAATAAGCAAGAATAAGATATTGCTGTTGTATAAACATTAGCAAAATATAGCCATATGGTGCAATCAAAAGATTCAAACTCTAAGTACTAAAGTTTTGTTTTTTCTGTACCATTTTTTCATTTTCCAGAAAGATTAATCAGTTACTTGATTGGAGACAATCCCATGACTGAATCCGTTCCTTAGGGATTTTATGCTCATTAGGTTTCGCATGCCAATTAAAACTTTTGACAGAAAATTAAAGTGGCATAAAACTCACACAGGTCAGAAAGCGTCTTTTATGCATAAGACAGAGTAGAGATTCTTCTACAAACTCAGCCCCCGCATCTACACTACATGGCTATGTGCATCCGAAGACACAAAGGGGTTATGTTTATTTGTTCCAGGGTAGTACTAGATAAGTATCAGATGGGAAAAATCAGTCATATGAAACCACAATTCAGAATTTAAAAAAAGAATAAACAAAATCCTTATTTTGCTTTGTTTAAAAGGACATTTAACTCTAAATGTTCCTATCATGTAAATGAAAGCGCAGCAGTTAAGCATGACGCAAATATTTTGTGCATAGAAAAAAAGCTATGACAGCTGTGAAAGTAACAGGTAGTGAATGATTGTTTACATTTCTAGACTGATAGAAAATAAATCACATAGAAAAATGTAACCCCTTAGACGCCGTTAGGATGTCCCATGCTGGCCTAAAAGCCCTGGGCTTTAGTGACTTTAAGACGGCACGGAACGACCTAACTTTTGTGTTGTCCTGCTCCCCTCCTTATAAAAACGGTGGCGGATCCGACTGGGGGATGTGCCTAGCAACACAGGCAGTCACATAGGAGCCAATCAGCACCGTTTTTAATTACATGCTTGTAGTGTCGATCATGTGATTTCCATTAATCAAGGGACAGTCAACACCAGAATTGTTATTGTTTAAAAAGATAGATGATCCCTTTATTACCCATTCCCCAGTTTTACATAAACAAACACAGTTATATTAATATACTTTTGACCTCTGTGATTACCTTGTATCTAAGCCTTTGCAAACAGCCCCCTTATTTCAGTTCTTTTGACAGACTTGTATTTTAGCCAACCAGTGCTTACTCCTAGGTAACTTCACGTGTGTGAGCTCAATGTTATCTATATGAAACACATGAACTAATGCCTTCTAGTAGTGAAAAACTGTCAAAATGCATTCAGAAAAGAGGTGGCCTTCAAGGTCTAAGAAATTAGCATATGAGCCTACCTAGGATTAGCTTTCAACTAAGAATACCAAGAGAACAAAGCAAAATTGGTGATAAAAGTAAATTAGAAAGTTGTTTAAAATTACATGCCCTATCTGAATCATGAAAGTTTATTTTGGACTTGACTGTGCCTTTCACATTTTTTACTACTGAATACTTTAATACTAGGACCTTTGCCTCCGGCCTTAAAGGGTTAAAGGGTCATTAAAAAAATATACATGTTCTTATTCATTAGCGAATGTTATTTTGTTATTAGTGACTGCAAATTTATGAGGTTAACCCCTACAAAAACTTAAACACATAGTTAAAGTACCGGTCAAAAGCCACAGAGACCTGTTGATCCCAATAATTATACAAATAATTTAAATATGTGTTTAACCCCTCCTGTTTCTAAACCTCCTACCCTTCTAGATTGTAAGTTCCCACGGGAATAGGGCCCTCAATCCCTCCTGTATGTGTTTGTAAATTTTGTCCTGTATCTTACAAGTCTTGTATTGTTTTATTTAAATGAATTGTATCCATGGACAGCGCTGCGGAATATGTTGGCGCTTAATAAATAAAGTATAATAATAATAACCCCTTTCCTGGGATTAAACACATACATTTTCAGTGTAGATAGTGATAAAATAAATGAAAGCATGCACTTTTTTCACTGAAATGGCCCTTTAATTTATCCAGAGCAGTAACATCCATTTAAAACAAAACAAAGCACTATTTAATAGAATGCTGTAGGGTCAGTTACTGAATTCTACAGAATGCGCACCAGTCTCTCTGAGGACAGAAAAAAAACACAAGTTTCACAGGAAAAGCATGTAAATAGAGCATAAACGTATATTATGTTTACTACTCATAATTCAAATTTCATGGGCAATTAGATCTTGAGTTTAAAGTCTCTTTAATGGGTGTTATATCCCATGTGGGAAAATAAAAAATACACGTTTTGTGTCCACTGAAAAAGCCAATTTACTAATAGGACAGTCTTATTTTATGAATGGAACAAAATAAATACAACATTTTCCTATTAGCTAGAAAGTCAGAGAGGGTCTTATAGGTCCACACTTGCCAATAAAGTTTTCTACCTAAAATTATCATCAGTGACACTTGGTGACTGCACTGAACGCCCCTGTATCAGGTAATACTGTAGCCCAAAAAGGTTGATTATCAATGAATGGGCTTTTTTTTTACATTTACTCATTTAATACTTTTTTATTGATATAGAATTAACCTACTTGCGGTTACCCCCTTCATCTACCAGCACAAATGGACACACTGTTTTTTTTTTTTTATCTAGCTTTCGAGTGTGGTCTTCGGAAGATGACAGATTTGTGTTTACATTCTTATGGCATCAATTCTTAGAAACCGATTCACATTTTATTATTGATAATTATTTACTATTATTATAATAGGATTGCCATTCTAGATACAATAGAATTGCATAATCCACAAATGCACTATAAAAGAGGCAATGCAATAGTTCATACGTGCTTCCTTTTCTATGCCCCCTATGTCACCAGCCAATTACAGACTCATAAACAAATACACAGTGAACCTTTGCATGTGTTCTATCTTAATGATGAAAGTTTAATGTTAACTTTACTGTCCCTTTAATAGAAGGAACCATATTGCCTTACTGCAGGCAGACAAATCATTTATATCTATATTCCTCATAGCAAGCCTACACTCAGGGTTTTTTAAGTTACATAGATTCCCCATAACGACAAATAAACATCCCTTAACTATTCAGAAATAAAAAACAGAATTTATGTTTACCTGATAAATTACTTTCTCCAACGGTGTGTCCGGTCCACGGCGTCATCCTTACTTGTGGGATATTCTCTTCCCCAACAGGAAATGGCAAAGAGCCCAGCAAAGCTGGTCACATGATCCCTCCTAGGCTCCGCCTACCCCAGTCATTCGACCGACGTTAAGGAGGAATATTTGCATAGGAGAAACCATATGGTACCGTGGTGACTGTAGTTAAAGAAAATAAATTATCAGACCTGATTAAAAAAACCAGGGCGGGCCGTGGACCGGACACACCCTTGGAGAAAGTAATTTATCAGGTAAACATAAATTCTGTTTTCTCCAACATAGGTGTGTCCGGTCCACGGCGTCATCCTTACTTGTGGGAACCAATACCAAAGCTTTAGGACACGGATGAAGGGAGGGAGCAAATCAGGTCACCTAAATGGAAGGCACCACGGTTTGCAAAACCTTTCTCCCAAAAATAGCCTCAGAAGAAGCAAAAATATCAAACTTGTAAAATTTGGTAAAAGTGTGCAGTGAAGACCAAGTCGCTGCCCTACATATCTGATCAACAGAAGCCTCGTTCTTGAAGGCCCATGTGGAAGCCACAGCCCTAGTGGAATGAGCTGTGATTCTTTCGGGAGGCTGCCGTCCGGCAGTCTCATAAGCCAATCTGATGATGCTTTTAATCCAAAAAGAGAGAGAGGTAGAAGTTGCTTTTTGACCTCTCCTTTTACCGGAATAAACAACAAACAAGGAAGATGTTTGTCTAAAATCCTTTGTAGCTTCTAAATAGAATTTTAGAGCGCGAACAACATCCAAATTGTGCAACAAACGTTCCTTCTTTGAAACTGGTTTCGGACACAGAGAAGGTACGATAATCTCCTGGTTAATGTTTTTGTTAGAAACAACTTTTGGAAGAAAACCAGGTTTAGTACGTAAAACCACCTTATCTGCATGGAACACCAGATAAGGAGGAGAACACTGCAGAGCAGATAATTCTGAAACTCTTCTAGCAGAAGAAATTGCAACTAAAAACAAAACTTTCCAAGATAATAACTTAATATCAACGGAATGTAAGGGTTCAAACGGAACCCCCTGAAGAACTGAAAGAACCAAATTGAGACTCCAAGGAGGAGTCAAAGGTTTGTAAACAGGCTTAATTCTAACCAGAGCCTGAACAAAGGCTTGAACATCTGGCACAGCTGCCAGCTTTTTGTGAAGTAACACAGACAAGGCAGAAATCTGTCCCTTCAGGGAACTTGCAGATAATCCTTTTTCCAATCCTTCTTGAAGGAAGGATAGAATCTTAGGAATCTTAACCTTGTCCCAAGGGAATCCTTTAGATTCACACCAACAGATATATTTTTTCCAAATTTTGTGGTAAATCTTTCTAGTTACAGGCTTTCTGGCCTGAACAAGAGTATCGATAACAGAATCTGAGAACCCTCGCTTCGATAAGATCAAGCGTTCAATCTCCAAGCAGTCAGCTGGAGTGAAACCAGGTTCGGATGTTCGAACGGACCCTGAACAAGAAGGTCTCGTCTCAAAGGTAGCTTCCAAGGTGGAGCCGATGACATATTCACCAGATCAGCATACCAAGTCCTGCGTGGCCACGCAGGAGCTATCAAGATCACCGACGCCCTCTCCTGATTGATCCTGGCTACCAGCCTGGGGATGAGAGGAAACGGCGGGAACACATAAGCTAGTTTGAAGGTCCAAGGTGCTACTAGTGCATCCACTAGAGCCGCCTTGGGATCCCTGGATCTGGACCCGTAGCAAGGAACTTTGAAGTTCTGACGAGAGGCCATCAGATCCATGTCTGGAATGCCCCACAGCTGAGTGACTTGGGCAAAGATTTCCGGATGGAGTTCCCACTCCCCCGGATGCAATGTCTGACGACTCAGAAAATCCGCTTCCCAATTTTCCACTCCTGGGATGTGGATAGCGGACAGGTGGCAGGAGTGAGACTCCGCCCATAGAATGATTTTGGTCACTTCTTCCATCGCTAGGGAACTCCTTGTTCCCCCCTGATGGTTGATGTACGCAACAGTTGTCATGTTGTCTGATTGAAACCGTATGAACTTGGCGCTCGCTAGCTGAGGCCAAGCCTTGAGAGCATTGAATATCGCTCTCAGTTCCAGAATATTTATCGGTAGAAGAGATTCTTCCCGAGACCAAAGACCCTGAGCTTTCAGGGATCCCCAGACCGCGCCCCAGCCCATCAGACTGGCGTCGGTCGTGACAATGACCCACTCTGGTCTGCGGAATGTCATCCCTTGTGACAGGTTGTCCAGGGACAGCCACCAACGGAGTGAGTCTCTGGTCCTCTGATTTACTTGTATCTTCGGAGACAAGTCTGTATAATCCCCATTCCACTGACTGAGCATGCACAGTTGTAATGGTCTTAGATGAATGCGCGCAAAAGGAACTATGTCCATTGCCGCTACCATCAACCCGATCACTTCCATGCACTGAGCTATGGAAGGAAGAGGAACGGAATGAAGTATCCGACAAGAGTCTAGAAGCTTTGTTTTTCTGGCCTCTGTCAGAAATATCCTCATTTCTAAGGAGTCTATTATTGTTCCCAAGAAGGGAACCCTTGTTGACGGAGATAGAGAACTCTTTTCCACGTTCACTTTCCATCCGTGAGATCTGAGAAAGGCCAGGACTATGTCCGTGTGAGCCTTTGCTTGAGGAAGGGACGACGCTTGAATCAGAATGTCGTCCAAATAAGGTACTACAGCAATGCCCCTTGGTCTTAGCACAGCTAGAAGGGACCCTAGTACCTTTGTGAAAATCCTTGGAGCAGTGGCTAATCCGAAAGGAAGCGCCACGAACTGGTAATGCTTGTCCAGGAATGCGAACCTTAGGAACCGATGATGTTCCTTGTGGATAGGAATATGTAGATACGCATCCTTTAAATCCACCGTGGTCATGAATTGACCTTCCTGGATGGAAGGAAGAATAGTTCGAATGGTATCCATCTTGAACGATGGAACCTTGAGAAACTTGTTTAAGATCTTGAGATCTAAGATTGGTCTGAACGTTCCCTCTTTTTTGGGAACTATGAACAGATTGGAGTAGAACCCCATCCCTTGTTCTCTTAATGGAACAGGATGAATCACTCCCATTTTTAACAGGTCTTCTACACAATGTAAGAATGCCTGTCTTTTTATGTGGTCTGAAGACAACTGAGACCTGTGGAACCTCCCCCTTGGGGGAAGCCCCTTGAATTCCAGAAGATAACCTTGGGAGACTATTTCTAGCGCCCAAGGATCCAGAACATCTCTTGCCCAAGCCTGAGCGAAGAGAGAGAGTCTGCCCCCCACCAGATCCGGTCCCGGATCGGGGGCCAACATTTCATGCTGTCTTGGTAGCAGTGGCAGGTTTCTTGGCCTGCTTTCCCTTGTTCCAGCCTTGCATTGGTCTCCAAGCTGGCTTGGCTTGAGAAGTATTACCCTCTTGCTTAGAGGACGTAGCACTTTGGGCTGGTCCGTTTCTACGAAAGGGACGAAAATTAGGTTTATTTTTTGCCTTGAAAGGCCGATCCTGAGGAAGGGCGTGGCCCTTACCCCCAGTGATATCAGAGATAATCTCTTTCAAGTCAGGGCCAAACAGCGTTTTCCCCTTGAAAGGAATGTTAAGTAGCTTGTTCTTGGAAGACGCATCAGCCGACCAAGATTTCAACCAAAGCGCTCTGCGCGCCACAATAGCAAACCCAGAATTCTTAGCCGCTAACCTAGCCAATTGCAAAGTGGCGTCTAGGGTAAAAGAATTAGCCAATTTGAGAGCATTGATTCTGTCCATAATCTCCTCATAAGGAGGAGAATCACTATCGACCGCCTTTATCAGCTCATCGAACCAGAAACATGCGGCTGTAGCGACAGGGACAACGCATGAAATTGGTTGTAGAAGGTAACCCTGCTGAACAAACATCTTTTTAAGCAAACCTTCTAATTTTTTATCCATAGGATCTTTGAAAGCACAACTATCCTCTATGGGTATAGTGGTGCGTTTGTTTAAAGTGGATACCGCTCCCTCGACCTTGGGGACTGTCTGCCATAAGTCCTTTCTGGGGTCGACCATAGGAAACAATTTTTTAAATATGGGGGGAGGGACGAAAGGAATACCGGGCCTTTCCCATTCTTTATTAACAATGTCCGCCACCCGCTTGGGTATAGGAAAAGCTTCTGGGAGCCCCGGCACCTCTAGGAACTTGTCCATTTTACATAGTTTCTCTGGGATGACCAACTTGTCACAATCATCCAGAGTGGATAATACCTCCTTAAGCAGAATGCGGAGATGTTCCAACTTAAATTTAAATGTAATCACATCAGGTTCAGCATGTTGAGAAATGTTCCCTGAATCAGTAATTTCTCCCTCAGACAAAACCTCCCTGGCCCCATCAGACTGGGTTAGGGGCCCTTCAGAAACATTATTATCAGCGTCGTCATGCTCTTCAGTATCTAAAACAGAGCAGTCGCGCTTACGCTGATAAGTGTTCATTTTGGCTAAAATGTTTTTGACAGAATTATCCATTACAGCCGTTAATTGTTGCATAGTAAGGAGTATTGGCGCGCTAGATGTACTAGGGGCCTCCTGAGTGGGCAAGACTCGTGTAGACGAAGGAGGGAATGATGCAGTACCATGCTTACTCCCCTCACTTGAGGAATCATCTTGGGCATCATTGTCATTGTCACATAAATCACATTTATTTAAATGAATAGGAATTCTGGCTTCCCCACATTCAGAACACAGTCTATCTGGTAGTTCAGACATGTTAAACAGGCATAAACTTGATAACAAAGTACAAAAAACGTTTTAAAATAAAACCGTTACTGTCACTTTAAATTTTAAACTGAACACACTTTATTACTGCAATTGCGAAAAAACATGAAGGAATTGTTCAAAATTCACCAAATTTTCACCACAGTGTCTTAAAGCCTTAAAAGTATTGCACACCAAATTTGGAAGCTTTAACCCTTAAAATAACGGAACCGGAGCCGTTTTGAACTTTAACCCCTTTACAGTCCCTGGTATCTGCTTTGCTGAGACCCAACCAAGCCCAAAGGGGAATACGATACCAAATGACGCCTTCAGAAAGTCTTTTCTAAGTATCAGAGCTCCTCTCACATGCGACTGCATGCCATGCCTCTCAAAAACAAGTGCGCAACACCGGCGCGAAAATGAGGCTCTGCCTATGCTTTGGGAAAGCCCCTAAAGAATAAGGTGTCTAAAACAGTGCCTGCCGATATTATTATATCAAAATACCCAAATAAAATGATTCCTCAAGGCTAAATATGTGTTAATAATGAATCGATTTAGCCCAGAAAAAGTCTACAGTCTTAATAAGCCCTTGTGAAGCCCTTATTTACGATCGTAATAAACATGGCTTACCGGATCCCATAGGGAAAATGACAGCTTCCAGCATTACATCGTCTTGTTAGAATGTGTCATACCTCAAGCAGCAAGAGACTGCTCACTGTTCCCCCAACTGAAGTTAATTGCTCTCAACAGTCCTGTGTGGAACAGCCATGGATTTTAGTGACGGTTGCTAAAATCATTTTCCTCATACAAACAGAAATCTTCATCTCTTTTCTGTTTCTGAGTAAATAGTACATACCAGCACTATTTCAAAATAACAAACTCTTGATTGAATAATAAAAACTACAGTTAAACACTAAAAAACTCTAAGCCATCTCCGTGGAGATGTTGCCTGTACAACGGCAAAGAGAATGACTGGGGTAGGCGGAGCCTAGGAGGGATCATGTGACCAGCTTTGCTGGGCTCTTTGCCATTTCCTGTTGGGGAAGAGAATATCCCACAAGTAAGGATGACGCCGTGGACCGGACACACCTATGTTGGAGAAATATTTGTTTTCTGTGCTGTATACATTGAAATATCCATAAATGTGCCTTTGTTCTGTTGTAAGCACCAAAAACACCACTGCCTCCAATGACTTCTTACTCCCTTCAAATGTGCTCTTCTATACATAATTTTCATATTAGCAGTACATAGATCCTCTCAAGTATTTTATTTTGCTTTGTTTCTGATTCCAGTAGCATTAGGCATAGTCTAGTCAAAATTAAACTTGATTCAGATAGAGCATGCAATTTTAAGCAACTTTCTAATTTACTCCTATTATCAATTTTTATTTGTTCTCTTAGTATCTTTATTTAGAAAGCAGGAATATGATGCATTGGAGCTTGCCCATTTTTGGTTGAGAACCTGGGTTATGCTTGCCTATTGGTGGCTAAATGTAAGCCACCAATAAGCAAGCTCTATCCATGGTGCTGAACCTAAAATGGGCTGGCTGCTTAGATTTACATTTCTCATTTTTAAATAAAGATAGCAAGAGAACGAAGAAAAAAGTATCATAGGAGTAAATTAGAAAGTTGTTTAAAATTTCATGCTCTATCTCAGGGGTGGGCAAGAGGTAGATCGCGGTCTACCAGTGGACCGCAAATGAATTTTAAGGTGACCGTCTGGAAGATTTCAAAAGTCTGCATAATAAGAGAAACACTGCTCACACATCTAGATTATGAGTGAAGAGCCTCAACACCGTAGATGTATGAGAAATGTTTCTCTTATACAGACTTTTGAAATCGGCTATGAGTTTATGACGGCGGTATGTGTACTACGCATGCGGAATGCGGCTGTAGCTGAACTCGCTGCCCCAGCTTTGGTTACTGCCTGTCCCAAACTCTCCTACTTTTTGTCTCAAACGCGGTGAGTCCATAGTACAGACTCTTCATGCGCCAGGCTGAGATGCTGCTCGGTATCCCTGGGTTTGGCAGTTCCAGGTCCTGCTCTGTCTGATATTCTGCTGCTACTTTCTAGTTCTGTCCTCCGTTACTTGTCACCAGGCTCTGCTGGGTGAATGGTGTGGCGTTGTTTTTCCCCCCAGGGTCTGTTACTCCCACTCAGGTTATTTTACTTACTCTGTACCAGGCTTTGATGCTGCTCTCCGATACTTTCTCTGACACACTAATATCAGCTACACTTTGTGATAGTTTCTGCAGCTTTCTGTCCCCAGAATTTGTTGTCACCAAATTGTGCAGGTCAGTGCTGTTGCTGCTATACCCGTCTCTGGTTGCTGTGTAAGGCGGTACAGAGCCTGCAGGTCAGTGCTGTTGCTGCTTTACCAATCTCTGGTTGCTGTGTAAGGCGGTACAGAGCCTGCAGGTCAGTGCTGTTGCTGCTTTACCAATCTCTGGTTGCTGTGTAAGGCGGTACAGAGCCTGCAGGTCCTTCCACTGTCCCAACTATTTACAGTAGTCTTCAGCTAGTAGCGGACGGCTGGAGAGAAGCCAACAGGACCTGCCCCCTAATCAACCTGACATGGAGTCCAGCCAATAAAATTACTTTGTAGAATGAGTTTGTCTATGAATGGCAGAGAATAGTTCATTGTCATCGTTGTACCAGAGCTGTGGGGTTCCCATGTGTTCCAGGCATGACTACTCAAGCCATCTTAATTGTGAGACTACTTATTCATACGCAGGCGCGGTACACAGATAAGATTGCTTGATAGTCCCAGCGTGACGTAAAGAGAGAGCTCTCGCTGTAAGTAAAGAGTGCAACTGTATTTATTATTAAAGAGCACGGCTGATTTTTAAAGCTGTATTATTTGTGGCAAAAATACAATTTTCAGCCAGCAGGTCCTATTTGAGGGCAAAATACAATTTTCAGCCAGCAGGTCCTATTTGTGGCAAAAATACCATTTTCAGCCAGCAACTGGTGTTTTTTTTTGTTTTTTTAGTTAGGTAACCACGTCACTTGAAATAAAATTAGAGGTAGCCCTTGCCTTACAAAGGTCTGCCCACCCCTGCTCTATCTGAATCATGAAAGAAAAAATTTGGGTTTAGTATCCCTTTAAAATTTGTTTAAAAACCTAAACGTTCAAAAATAAATAAAAATGTATAAATATAAAAAAAGCAAAACTAAATATTAGTTACCAGCTGCAATACAACAGAATTAATGTTTGAGCCTGTGATTACTGAAACACAAGTACTTCATTATGACATCCAGAAAACCGAAGTATCAAACTAAGTATGCATATAAGTTCATGAACTTTCCTTTTGCTGACTTCTGGGTCATTTTAAATTAACGGGAAATTAGAAGAAAATATTCTAAAAAAGACCAGGAATGATAAATGATATGAGGGATGCAGTAAATAATCCAGCCCTGTTACAACAGCCTCTATTGTAGAGCAAATATAGAATGATTTGCATGGGGTTAAACACATTTGCAAAGCCATACTTTGTGCTGCTCCAGGTGACGGCATAACTGGTTATTTAAGGGCATGGACATATGTTGCTCCTGATTGGCTCATACCATACTATCAGAGCTAAATTACATGAAAAAGGGGCAAAATAAAGAATCAAAGTATATTGCAAAGTTGTTTCATTATGCATAACTAATATATAAAAATCTCAAGGTGTTTACTGTCTCTTTAATGTGTGGCAAACCACAAGTATGAAAGTGCTGTAATGCGCAAATAGGTATTAGAAAAAAAGTAAATTCCATTGCACTAAAAAATTGCAATAAAGATCAAATTGCATGGTACATGTGGATGGGCAACTTGATGACATTTATTTATATGATGTTGCCTTATACATTTTGTACATTTCTTTAAGCATTTTGTAGTAAACAGTTTATTCTAGGTGGAAGGTGTCTTTTTTTGCCCACTCCTGTAGCACAAATCACGCTGTGAGGCAAAATAAGTCACATTTAATATTGGTGGACTGCAAATTGCTGTTCACATTTATAAGAATTATTACTAAGGTCAATTAAGAGAATAGGAATTTCCTTAGAAAATGCCTAATCAATGCCTTTTTTTAACAATTACTTTTTTTATAACTATGAGGTCTAATTCATGCTTTTTGGGGCATTTGTGAGTTTTGAGAAATGTTCTTTGATACATTTAGCCCATAGTAGTAGGAAACACACAGCAAAAGAAAAGGATTAGTTTAAAAAATAAAAATAAAATACAAATGTACTTTAAATTATGCTTATTAACAAAAAATTGGAAAACAAGGGAGTGCCCTTCTGTCCAACAGTGGCGGAGAAAAGTTTCTGATTTACTAATATATGTGGAATATGGTTTTGTTGTACAAGACAAATTTTCTGAGAAGCACCAATTGAAGGAGTTAAAATATAAAGTGAATAGAATAAAGTGTTCAGGTAATAAACTGGCTGACGCGTTTCAGCTTGCGCCGTACTGTTAGACGCTTTGCGTCAGAGTTAGAGACACTGGGGTCGATTTATCATATTTCTGTCGGACATCGCTGAATGCCGACAGCATATGCTGTCGGTATTTAACATTGCACAAGCAGTTCTGGTGAACTGCTTGTGCAATGCCATCCCCTGCAGATTGACCGCTACCAGGGTGTGTCAATCAACCCGATCGTATTTGAGGCGGCGGACTAGTTGAGGAGCAGCAGTTTTAAGACCGCTGCTTCTTAACTGCTGTTTCCGGCGGCACGAAAACAGATGTATTATTCAGCATACAGTGCTTAATAATTCGGCCCCACTATCTCAATGTTTTTAAAGCACTAAAGACCCACTATTTCTTCACAGACTAAACTTTATTGTACGAGACACTAAAGATAAATATATTTTAATTGTAAAAATTGGGAATTCTTATATTTTAGATATTAAAAAGCACATACCCACCAGATAGGAGAAGCAGATAACACATCATGGGCTTGATTTATCAAGCCCTTCTCTCCCGTTTGACTGCAGGTTCGCACAAGAGAACCTGCAGTCAGAATTTATCAAGCAGCGGTCATCAGACTCTTCCAACCAGGGAAATTGACAGCTCCTGCCCACATGTGATTGGCTGTGCGCAAGCAGCGGGTGGGATTGCTCGAGTTCAATGGTAAATGCAAGCAGTGGATTGCTGCCTGCCAGAGGAGAAGCTGGGCAGACAGGGGCGAATATGTCTGCTCCTGTCCGTCATGGGATTATAAATCAAGCCCAATAAGCCTACACTTACTAGAATGTTCATCTACACTTGCTAACGTATTTACCATTTGTTAACTATTTATTATCTATTCCGTTGGTTTGCCTACTAACCTCATTATCCATACAGACATCGTTATGTTTTCAACTGTTATGTTTTTGTCTTTGTTTCCTTTTTTTTTTTTAGTTTTTATAATAAGTAAAATTTTTGTTTCTAACTCAATATGGACAATACCTGGGCTGTTTGAACTAACATAAAACACTTTAGCCGAAAGGCAAAAGATAAAAAGGCCCAATCGTGGCATTACGGACTTGAGGACATTTTGTATTCCATAACTTTTAATATTTTAAACTTGTTTGCGATTTGACTTTTTTTTTTTGTCTGCTTATATTTTGTAATATTTACATTATGCTTAATAAAGTTGGAACATTTAAAATAAATAAATAAAATACAAATGAAACAGACCACTTTATTTTTCTACTAGAATGTTCTTTTAAATTACATTTTTTGCTATAAAGTGCAGCTAAATTAAACACTGCTGTAACTAAAACACGTTACGGTTTATAATATGCTGTGGAATTGTTGCTAGCTGCTGAATATTTAATTAAGTATTCCTCAAAGAGAGCTATCACCAGAACTTGTGCAGACTACAGTCACTGCATATCCAATATCAATTACATATAAAATGCACCTGAACAA
Organism: Bombina bombina; assembly: GCF_027579735.1. NCBI lineage: Eukaryota > Metazoa > Chordata > Amphibia > Anura > Bombinatoridae > Bombina > Bombina bombina. The sequence continues at coordinate 249,507,998 of NC_069503.1, forward strand.
CTCATCGTCATGATTTTGCAAACATTAATTATTTATATTTATGGAAATGAAAAAAAGACTTATAAAAGCATGAATATGTAAACTATCCTTAGGGTAATCTGAAGATATAATCATTTACAATTATTGTGTTTAAGTTGTTGTTTTGTAAAACGTTTGTTTCTTCAGAGACAAAGCCCATAAAACAGTTTGTGGAATATAATGCCTGGGGGCCACAATGTGTTCCTCTACCTCCCTATTTAACACTACCCCTTTTCCCATTTGAATCATACATATTTGCAAATTGCTCCGTTCCTGAGCCCTCCTGTGTATCCAATAGATTGATATAACTTTGTGCATTTAAAAAATGGTGTCTTTTTCCATGCTAAAGAATTGCTTCTTTTCAGTTAGTTTTGTATAGTCTATAGTTAGTCTACATATTTCTCCATTAAAAGGACAGTAATGTCCAAATTAAACTTGGTTTATAAAATATTCTAGAGCAGTAGTGTCCAACCTTTTCAAATGAGAGATTGCAGTGTAATTTTGTTTAAGTCAGTAAACAAACATTAGCAATTATGTTAAATGGACAGTAAAGTCAAAACTAAAAACTTACATGAGCATGTAATTAAAAAATATTCCAATTAACTTCTGTTACCAAATCTGCTTATTTATCTTGGTACCCTTTGCTGTAGAGTAAACCTAAATAGACTCAGGGTGGGTTTAGCACTCAGCAATGTTTGTAGCAATATTACACATCTCTTATATGAAACAAAGAAAAAGAAGACAGCGGCCCTACGTACATAATTTGACTTATTGCTTCTTTATGGAGTATGGGGCATGATGCTAATTCATTTTTTATTTTTTTTTACACTTTTATATTTTTTTAGTAGGCATCATTTAAATAGTAATTTAGGTACAGGTATACCTCACTTTACAGCGCTTCACTTTACAGCGTTTCGCTAATACAGCGCTTTGTGGAGCTGAAGTTCAACCTCCAAAAATTTGAAACAGTGCTGTAATCTTCGTGAGATTGCGAGAAAAGTGACTGTCACCATTTTGTTAAGCGCAGTTCACTTTGTTTACAGCATTACAGTGCAATCCGTGTCTTAGTATTATAGTCTGGCAAATTTTACTACAGTAATTGTTATTATTTTACAGGTACAGTATTTATTGAATACTGTGCTGAGCTAGTGTTAAACTAAACATAGCAATATTGCACCTCTAATATATGTTAGTTTAAACATGTTTTTAAGTTTTTAAACACACTGGCAAGTGAAAAGATAGCTAAAACTGCCTTGTTTCACTTTAAGGCGGTTTTCACTTTACAGCGGTGCTCTGGTCCCTAACCCGCTGTATGAGCGGGGTATACCTGTACTAATAATAAAAGTGTTTTCCATTTGTATGTAGAAAATATGTTTTCTTTTTTTGGTGGGGGATTAGGGGGGGCGTCAAAATCTATCTTCGCCTGTGTAGACAAAAATCCTTGCACCGGCCCTGGGGCAAGCACATTTTAAAACAAAAACTAAATGAGTGTACAGTAAAGTGTTGTTTTATTCAGTTAAAGGGGCAGTCTAGTCAAAATTAAACTTTCATGATTCAGATAGGGCATACAATTTTAAACAACTTTCCAGTTTACTTTTTTCATTAAACTTGCATTGTTCTCTTTGTATTCTTTGTTGAAAGATAAACCTAGGTAGTCTCATGAGCTAATTTCTAAGCTCTTGAAGACCACCTCATATCTTGGCATTTTGACAGTTTTTCACAGCTAGAAAGTGATAGTTCACATGTGTCATATAGATAACATTGTGCTCATACCCATGGAAATATTTATGAGTCAGCACTGATTGGCTAAAATGCTAGTCTGTCAAAAGCTCTGAGATAATGAGGAAGTCTGCAGATGCTTAGATACAAGGTAATCACAGAGGCAAAAAGTATATTAATATAACCGTGTTGGTTATGCAAAACTAGGGAATGGGTAAAAAAGGGATTATCTATCTATTCAAACAATAAACATTTCCAAGTAGACTGTCCCTTTAAATAGCACTTCCAGTGAAAATATAAATTAAAGGGACACTGAACCCAAAAATTTTCTTTTGTGATTCATATAGAGGATGCAATTTTAAGCAACTTTCTAATTTACTCCTATTATAAATTGTTCTTCATTCTCTTGCTATCTTTATTTGAAAAAGTAGGCATCTAAGCTTTTTTTATTAGTTAAGAACTCTGGACAGCACTTTTTTATTGGTGGATGAATTTATCCACCAATCAGCAAGAACAACCCAGGTTGATCACCAAAAATGGGCTGGCATCTAAACTTACATTCTTGCATTTCAAATAAAGATACCAAGAGAATGAAGAAAATTTGATAATAGGAATAAATTAGAAAGTTGCTTAAAATTTCATGCTCTATCTGAATAATGAAAGAAAAAATTTTGGGTTCAGTGTCCCTTTAATAATGCAGCATGAGTTCTGTATTTCCTGCTAATGCTCATTGGGTGAGAGGTACTTGCTATTAATGGTCATTGCCTAATGGCACCTCCTGGTAATGCTTATTGTCTAATAGTACCTCCTGTTAATGCTCATTGTGTGATAGCTACTTCCTACTAATACTTATTGCCTGATGGTACCTCCTGCTAATGCTCATTGTGTGATAGGTACTTCCTACTAATACTTATTGTCTGATAGTACCTCCTGCTTATTGTGTGATAGCTACTTCCTACTAATACTTACTGTCTGATGGTACCTCCTGCTAATGCTCATTTTGTGATAGGTACTTCCTACTAATACTTACTGTCTGATGGTACCTCCTGTTAATGCTCATTGTGTGATAGGTACTTCCTACTAATACTTATTGTCTGATGATACCTCCTGTTAATGCTCATTGTGTGATAGGTACTTCCTATTAATACTTATTGTCTGATGATACCTCCTGTTAATGCTCATTGTGTGATAGCTACTTCCTACTAATACTTATTGTCTGATGATACCTCCTGTTAATGCTCATTGTGTGATAGCTACTTCCTACTAATACTTATTGTCTGATGATACCTCCTGTTAATGCTCATTGTGTGATAGGTACTTCCTACTAATACTTATTGTCTGATGATACCTCCTGTTAATGCTCATTGTGTGATAGGTACTTCCTACTAATACTTATTGTCTGATGATACCTCCTGTTAATGCTCATTGTGTGATAGCTACTTCCTACTAATACTTATTGTCTGATGATACCTCCTGTTAATGCTCATTGTGTGATAGCTACTTCCTACTAATACTTATTGTCTGATGATACCTCCTGTTAATGCTCATTGTGTGATAGGTACTTCCTACTAATACTTATTGTCTGATGATACCTCCTGTTAATGCTCATTGTGTGATAGCTACTTCCTACTAATACTTATTGTCTGATGGTACCTCCTGCTAATGCTCATTGTGTGATAGCTACTTCCTACTAATACTTATTGTCTGATGATACCTCCTGTTAATGCTCATTGTGTGATAGCTACTTCCTACTAATACTTATTGTCTGATGATACCTCCTGTTAATGCTCATTGTGTGATAGCTACTTCCTACTAATACTTATTGTCTGATGGTACCTCCTGCTAATGCTCATTGTGTGATAGCTACTTCCTACTAATACTTACTGTCTGATGGTACCTCCTGTTAATGCTCATTGTGTGATAGCTACTTCCTACTAATACTTATTGTCTGATGGTACCTCCTGTTAATGCTCATTGTGTGATAGCTACTTCCTACTAATACTTATTGTCTGATGGTACCTCCTGTTAATGCTCATTGTGTGATAGCTACTTCCTACTAATACTTATTGTCTGATGATACCTCCTGTTAATGCTCATTGTGTGATAGCTACTTCCTACTAATACTTATTGTCTGATGGTACCTCCTGCTAATGCTCATTGTGTGATAGCTACTTCCTACTAATACTTACTGTCTGATGGTACCTCCTGTTAATGCTCATTGTGTGATAGCTACTTCCTACTAATACTTATTGTCTGATGGTACCTCCTGTTAATGCTCATTGTGTGATAGCTACTTCCTACTAATACTTATTGTCTGATGGTACCTCCTGTTAATGCTCATTGTGTGATAGCTACTTCCTACTAATACTTATTGTCTGATGGTACCTCCTGTTGATAAGTATAAACTTTTGAAGTCTGAATTTGTTATATGCAAACAAAAGATCCAAAACATCTTGTATAAATATTTGGGTTATATATTATCGGTGCTCACAGCTTCTCCACACTGCTTTAATGGTCACCGACAGGGGACTCTAAACCATTGTAACATTTTAAACAGTTTAATTCTGTGTGTTTCAGTTACCTCATATCCATTGGGGGTACCTAATGTTAGCATTTTATACACCCATTGTTTGCTGGATCTTTTTACTTCTTTTACTAGTTCATTAAATTACAGTGTTGCACTATTGGTTTGTTTTGTTCTCTCTCTCTTCTACATGCTTTGATAAATTATTCTCATTGTCACCATACTGAAAATCCACCATAAGAGGGACGGTTCAGCATTCCAAAGATGAGGAAGGAGGGCACAGTGTGTGAAGCAGCCCTAGTGCCAGGAATGACTCTCCCTTACACTTGCCATATACTTACCTCATTAGATTGATTAAATAACCCAATCCTAACCTTGTTTTCCATTTCTACCATTGGTCCTTGTGCCCTTTCACCTTGGGTCTATAGCAGCAATCACCTTACCCTGTTTTTCCACCCGTATTCTCATATATATATATATATATATATATATATATATATATATATATATATATATATATATATAT